>NC_142369.1:24170000-24331250 GCF_059441005.1 Hippichthys cyanospilos | reverse complement strand
GTAATCTACAGTAGAGGTCATGGGTGGCGCCACACTCATTGTTTCTACGTTGCGCGTACTCTTGCCAACGTGTTGGGTGGAGCTACGAGCTGGTGCACTTTTTGTAGGTTTTCGTTGGCTGGCCATCACCGCACCTCCACTGCTCTGTTAAACAACAATTCACATTTATTTGGAGCAATAATGCACTTGACCTTATTTTGAGACAAGCATGTCGTTAAAATATTAAAAATCACGTGAACTGTTATGACTGTTACTCATACTTCGAAGACCTCCTCAATTCTATTAACATCTCTTCGGGTGAGGATGCAGAATTTGGAGACAAGGTTGAAGTCACCTATGGGATGGAATAAGTTCCTCCGTGGCAAGACAGACGAGAGCCGCCCAGAGTTCCTAAAAGATGGAACTGGGTGGTGGACCAGAGGGTGCGTCCTACCTACAGAAGGATCACATTCCTCAGCATCCCAGGTAAGGTCTATTCAAAGGTGCTGAAGGGGCGGATCTGTCGGAAAGTCGGATCTAAGATTCAGTCTGGCTTTTCTCTCGGCTGCGCAGACCGGCTCTACATTTTCAGCAGGATCCTGGAAGGCGCATGGGATTTCACCCAACCTGTCTACAAAAGTTTTGTTAACCTTGAGAAGCGTTATGGTGTTCTGGTTTGGTGGAATCAGTTTGGCATCTCTGCTTTGCAGATGATGATGTACTGTTGCATTGCTCAAGCTGCGATCGCAAACTCTCTCCGAAAGGTTTGCAGCCGAGTGTGAAGCGATCGGGATGAAGATCGGCTCTTTCAAGTCAGAGACCGTGGTCCTCAGTCGGAAAAAGGTGGAGTCTCTTCTCGGGAATTGGTCCTGGCCCAAGTGGAGGAGGTGCAAGTATCTTGGGGTCTGTTAAACGAGTGCAGGATAGAGTTGGAGATCGACCGGCAGATCGGCCAGGGTCTGCTGTAATGCGGACTCTATCTATTCTAATGGAAAAGGAACTAAGGCGATGCTCAGGATTTACCGGTCACACTTTGTTCCTACTCTCAACCGTGGTCATGAGCCATGGGTCGTGATTGAAAGAACATTCCTGATACGAGCGGCCGAAATGAGTTTGCGCCACAGAGTGCCTGTTCTCTTCTTTTAGAGATAGGGCAAGTCATCCAAGAGGAGCTCATTGTTGAGTGCCTGCTTCTCTGCGTTGAGAGGAGCCAGCCAAGGTTAGAATGCTTCCGGGACTCCTCCCTTGCGAGGTGTTCCAGGCCTGTCATACAAGGAGGAAGCCCCGGTTATAACGCTGGACACACTCGAGTGGCGATGTGTCCGGCGTCCCCCCGGTAGAGTAGAAAGAAGTGGTCGGGGTGAGGGAAGTCTGGGCTTCCCTGCTAAAGCTGATGCCCCCGTGACACAACCTCGGTTAAGCAGTACAAAATGGATGGATAGATGGATGGTTGCATGTTACCTGTTTGTGGAGGGCAGGGCCTGCCTCATGTGGAAAAAAGACACGTACGGGTGCAGAACAAGCATTGCCAGAGTGACATTATTATAGAGTGGGCATTATTGCCATAATGCCCGGGGCCAGAGTGAGCACTTGTAATATGCTAACTTACACCCTGGCCACTTGCAGTGTATCCGGCAGCAGTGTGTCTGAATGGGGCAAGCCCGGCTGCCAGGTGACTGGCTGCAGGTTGTCAACTTACAGTGTGCCCGGCTGCACCATGCCCAGCAGCGGTGTGTGCAGTTGAAGTGCCAGGACGGTTTTCGGTGTGGGGCCTTGCTGCACCAAAACCTGTCTGAGGAAATACAAGTAGAAGGAGGCAGAATGGGATGCGGTGCCTTACTCTATTTATACATGCTAAACATTCTCAATAAATAACAGGAATAACATTTAACCCTTTCACTCCTGTTGGGACAATATGTTCCACAGCTTTTCAAAACAATCCCAGTGGATATGGGAATCGTAGCAAAAACATGAAATGGCATCCCAGCGGTTCATTACACACCTATTTACTGATTCTAGGGGCATTTGGCAACATTTCAACAAGGAAGGTTGCGTTGTACAATTTCTCATCGAATTGACTGACCATCTACTACTGCGGAAATATATTGATAATATGTGCTATATATGTGTACTACTGCGGAAATATATTGATAATATGTGCTATATATGTGTGTTACTATAGATTACACTGATTGCTATGTATTGTAGGTGTTTGGTGATCATTTTCACGACAAGTGTCGTGGTCTATGGGATATACAATCCCAGTGGTATTTCTTGGTGGAAATAGCAGTGGGATTTTTTTGGAGGAATTTTCCAAGTATCCTGGCCTTATATGCCATGATGTTTTGTTTTTTTTTTTCGGTGGAAAAAAAGTAATTGTAGTGAAAAGGTTAAGCCACAATAAAGTGGTGTTTCAGTTCGACCTAAATATGCACTAACTATCAGCACATACAGTTTTTAAATCCTCTTTTTCAATAATCTAAACGCTACATCTCGTCCACACAAACCATAACACTGATAATAAGAGTTTTAGGAAGCTAATTTTAAAGCATTTAATGAATCTAAAATAGAAACAAAACATTATTGCATTGACCTTTGGGACTGATTGATGAAGCAATGCCATTCTATCATTGAGCCACTTTGGTGCCTTACCCTGTCGTTGCCTTCATTGTGGGGGGGGGCATCAGGATCAGGATCAGGATCAGGATTGTCTTCAGGAGGTGAATTGGGGTCTAGTCAGCAAAGTTGTCGTTAAATATATAATAATGCGATGCAGACTGAAACATGTTTTATTTATGAAAAAAATGAAACAACATAAAACCAAATGCCTAATTAGCCTAATTGTTTAATTATGCATGGTGGTAGACAACCACAAATCCAAATCCGACTGTCAGCCTGCTGCATTTTCTCATTTATTGTAGCTTGGACCCAATACCGGGTTTTCGAAACTCAAAAGGTGTGAGTCATAGCATACCATACTCATCAGGGTCTTGGGGTTGTCCATCTGTGTTATTAAACAAGTGGAGAGTCTCCATGTTGAGTGCGCACACCCCCCTCATGAAGGCTTTCCTCATACACACTTCTCGGCGTTCACGCTCAAGTTGCAATTTCTCAATCTCTGCCCGTGCCCTCCCGAGTGCCTCATTGTATTCTGAAGTCATCTAAAACAACACGGTGTACAGTACTAGTTATATGGATATAAGAACGTGACATCCAACGTGAAATCCATGCATAATAAATGCTATCAAAAAGTTCAAGTTAGCCTAAGTGCTATCGCTATCGAGGGGCGATACCTACCGTCTGAATCTGTGCCTCGTAATTTTCCGACAGGCATGTGCACACCTCCTCAGCTTTTGCCTTGCACGCCTGCTCCATGGTGACCTTCCAGTCCGTTTGGGAGAGAGAGTACCATGCCAACCATACCTTGCGCTTCAGATGCAAATTGTAGTGCTGCCGCGCTATCTGGCAAGCATAGGACTGAAAAGGAAATCACAAGACCGCAGACAAAGTATTGAAAACTTTCATCACAACTAGATTTCATTCAAGAAAAAAAAAAGAGATTTGTGCAGAAAAAAATGTGTTTGTTAGTGGATGCCCTGGACCATATAAAATTTAAAAAAAAATAAAAATTACAATGAATGTAAAATTATGGAGGCATACCTCCTGTTTGGCCTCGCTGTACTGAAGTCTCCATTGAGTGAAGGCCCTCATCTTTTCAAGCTTCTCCGTCTGTCTGTTCATCACCACATTCAGATTTCTAATCATCTGAAGGAAGAGACAGTACTCAACAACCAGCACAAACAATCAAGTTGTTCTTTATCTTAAGCACACAATAGATAAAGAAAAAAACTTGCAGCTCTGCAAAAACAGGGCATGACCATAGATCATAAATGATCCCACACAATGTTCAGTACGGTCACCTCATCCTTTCTATTATTGGAAGTCTCATATGTGTGTAGCAGTTCATTCAGAGTGTCGATCTCCGCCTTCAAGGCCTCAATCTGGCTTGTAAATATGTCCTTGTTCTTCTGCAACTCTCGCTTGTGTTGGTCTACGAAGGCCACCCTCCACTTCCTCAGCTCTGTCAGCACATCGGTCTGATTGACATAGACAGAGGGATTTGAGCATACTGTGTATCATTTCTTAAACAATTATGTAAACAGATGTATTAGTTTATTTGACAATCTTCCAGTGAACCTGGAATACATTGTATCTTGCTTGATATTTATTTTGGGATATGCCTTCCATATTCCAAAAATAAGCATGTTTGGTGAAATAAATTCTCACTTAGCCATGAATGTGAATTTGAGCGTGGATGGTTAATTTATCAATATGTGCCAAAACAAAAGCATTCCACTGTTTTCTCCCCAATACTTCAGGTGTGATGGTAGATCTATATATAGTATAATACTCTAGTACTTTTCATGTTTTAACTATACAGCATTCAATTACTTGTCATGCCAACTAACATGTTGTAAATGCAGTTATTGTTGGCTTTATTACGGTAAACATATAAGTCTGGAACAGAAAAAAAATATGTTACATAACTTTATAGCTTTGAAAAAAAACAACAGCCTGTGCTTTTGACTTTGAAAGCTCCTCTGTAGAATGGTAATTGCTTTGCTTACCAATCACTTCTGAAATTGACTGTCCCGTTCATTATTACCATGCCTTCTTAGGCTCATTTTGTAACCTCAGGAAGAAATTTAAAATGAGTACACCGTGTCACAAAACTGACCTTCAATTTTTGAGTCCACGTGTCCATAATATTCTCCATTTTGCTAATATTTGCCTCTGAGATGAAAAGCTCCACATCGGTGATTTCAGAGAATCCTTCGGTGTTTGGCAGTGCCCTCTCACATCCATCCTGTAACTTTTCTGAGCTTCCAGAGCCTCTGCTAGTTGTGTGCCCAGTCTTCTCTACCAACAACCCAATGAGTGAAATGAGTTGTGGATTAGCTAATTCTGCAATACCCGCTACTTGTGAATTTATCTGTGAAAAGCGATCCTCTGGAGACAAATGTGTGGTGCCTCTGCCCACCAGGTGAGCAACAGACGTGGCCTCAACTCTTTGCGAAACCACTGCACTTTGGAGGAGCTCTTCATATTCATCCTAGAGAGACCATATAGCAGAAGAGACTAGATTTATTTTTCCATTTGAGTTCCACTTTTCTTAACAATAACAGTGCAACGTAAACTGCGCTTCAAGAAGAATGTTAGTAAGGCATCTTTTTTTCACCTGAAGCTCAGTGGAAGGCGAGTTGCTGCGATAGGGTGATTCTGTAGGCAACACTGGAACACTGTCCTCTTCATCTGAAGACATCTAAATAGAATATGAACTGCAAGAAGATAAGTTATACTCTTGAGCTTGTCAGAACTAACATTTCAACTTTATATGCTAACTTCCTTGTTGCAATATTGTGTAAAACATACGGCAAGGTACTGTATGTAAATCACGGGGTCCCAGTAAATTGTTTAGCATGCCAACAGGAAAGACTCTACGATTTAGGATCGAAATGACTGTGATGTATTAAACTAATAAGAAAAATCAAAACAAAGTATATCATACGATCACCGAAGGAACTGAAACTTAACACAAATTGATATGAACGCTAATTAATTAAACTAATTGTTGCAAGTGTCGTAAATCTAATGTTGCATTTAGCATCGCTGTTACATTTTGAAAACGTAACGTACCTGAACGGGCAAAACAATAGATTTAACCGTACTTTATATAAGGCGAATTGATATTTAAAACGCAAAAGTGATTATTTCTTAGCTTTACCTCACTGTTGTATGTCGGTTGGGAAAGGCTTGCTAGTCGTTTGAACTCGAGTAACGCCTCAACAACAGGACATATGATTGGCTACTTTTAAAGCAAACATACATATAAGCAACTGTGATTGGTTCTTTTGTTTCTTAGTAACGATAAGCGGAAATCGCTTGGCGGAGTTCAAATCTGAAGCCTTCTGTTTTTCTTGAACTGGAGTGTAGTAATACAGTACAGTAGTCTATATATCTTTTAATCAGTGGCTGTTTCATCAACTGGACTTGCATACATTCGTTTACTTATGGAGGGTTTGAACCTGAATCTTATGGACGATTACATCAAATAATGCTATGTTGACTTTAGTTTTACCAAATATCGTCCACAGCATCGTGAAATGTGTTATTTGTGCTGGACCTGAAATTCGGAAAAGGAGGTGAAAACTTGAATAACATATAAATAATTTACGAAGATGGGCATTTAAATCAAGATGTGCTTTCAGTTTAGCTGCTCTTTAATTAGTTCTTTTTTTTTTTAAACATCCAAACCGAATGAACTGTGTCGAATTCCAACATAGGCTATATTTTAAGTGCCTTCCACCTTTTGGACAATTTTCTACTGATCTATTCCACAACCAGTGTCATCCTCATTACATCAACAACACCTGGGGCCTAGAATGAATGACATAAAACCAATTAATGTCCATGTCAGCACCACGACTGTTTAAGAACTATCTATGGATACAGTGTGTTTGTGGTTACCTTTTGAAACTCTCCTCTCAGCAAATGAAGTGTCCACTCTTCGTGCTCAACCGGTTCAATCCATTCCAGGACACTAATTGCGGGCCCATTGCCCCCACTCCCAGTCCTGTCGTGTACACTAGACAAGTAAGGACAATGAGATACAATGTTTAACTGAACTCAAACTGGGAATTTGTTTACCAAAATTCATTCAAACTTTTAAAGCTAAATGTTTGTATTTTACAATTGCATGTACTTCTGTAATCATATACGGTATAGTGTAAGAGACACTGATATCGACACTGACACTGTTTGAATGAATCTTCCTTTTCATAGCCTAATATTGATAAATAAAACCATCATCATCAGCAAGCCCTGCAGGAGCTTGAAAAGGATCCTAATCATTTGAATCAGGTGTGTTTAAGAGAGGAGCGTTGAAAACATGCAGGTTTGCGGCCCTTGAGGACTGGAGTTTGAGACCTATGCTATAAATCGATCTACAACCCACATTAGATGTATGGTTGCGGAACCTGTGTTTTGTCATTTGGAGGTAATACTTCATTGAACCACAAGGTGGCGCATATCTGATGCATGGTCAAGGAGGCTAATTAGTGAGCTCTGGAATGAAGAAGAATGAAGAAATAGAATGTAAAAATCTAAACACGGATTAACGCACTCATATGAGCATTTAATGATATTATTGCTTGTTAGAACAAAGCGTACATGTATATTGACGCTTTCCATTATGGGCCTGTGTTTGCTGAGAAGCTAGGACTCAAGGCTAAACTTCAACAAGTTTTTTGCTGAAATTACATCTCGTTACAGAAATCTGCTATAACCAATCATTGTTCAAGGGTGTAACTGTTTCGATAATTTTTGTCTTATTTTATTCTGATAATAGAAAAGGATGCATGTCATGTACACATCCTCCTTTCTGTGCACCAAATTTTGTTTTGTCTTTGAGATATGTTTGGTAAATCAACTTCATGTCGTGTTCTAGTTGTACAAGCAAAGTTTTATTTTCACACTTGTTTTGATTTTTTTTTTTTTTTTAATTTAATGTGATGGTATATTTAGCAGTGGTTTCATTTAGCTCCGATCATTCACTGCGTCCTTCATAAATGAATGTGGATTCTGTCTGCATTGTAGAACGTCATCAACGAACCTCGAGCCAATTTCATTACATTAGGAAGGAAGCAAACTTTTATTGTGACTAAGACTGACCTTTTCTCTCTTTTCATGTGTCCATGATGTTCTTCCCATTCCTTTGAATATCTCTTATGTGAGGAACAGTTTTACTTGAGTGAAGCCAACAATGTCTTGACTTTGTAACTTTTACCACACAGGTACATCTACTAACTTGTCTTACAGCTCTTTTGAAAATGCATTTCTCAGTATAAATGAGTACACCCCTTTGCAAATTGTGAAGGAAACTTAAGTTTTTGTTTTTTTTTAAAATTATGTTCCCTGTATAGCTATCTGAAAGAGAAAAACAGCAGAACATTTGCAATATCTGATATGATTCCAGATAGGATGTTGTATTATCGTTGAAGACCAAAAATAAGTTACTCAAAATGCTGAATCAGACAAGTGAGGTTCTTCATCAGAGAATACGTTTATGTCAATATCTTAATTAAATCCTGCGGGGGGTAGGCAGTGGAGAATGAAAGGCTGTACTCTAAAAAGCAATACGGGAAACGAGCCAGGGAGATCATTACCAATCAGCCCGTGTGGTTTTTACATCCCTGTGCACTGCTCCATGACAGTTAAAGCACTAAAGCTCAAATGAGAGCTGCAGATGGAAATGGGGCCTGGGGGTTCTGGTTTACCATACGAGTATCAATGGGTAAACTGTGCAGGGGGTACCCACTGACAAAATGATGTCAAATGCATTCACAAGAGACTGGATGGCTCTATTTTATGTTCTAAAGCGAAATCCTTTTTGACAGCGGATCCAATGATGAGGTCAGAGTTTAGAAAGCCGCGTGTCATGTTTCTGACAAAGACTTAGTGAGAGAGGCAGCATATTACAGCCCGGCAATACCTGCTGGCTGCTCTAAATTAGCTTTGTCATCGTTATGAGTTTTATATATATATATATATATATATATATATATATATATATATATATATATATACATATATATATATATATATATATATATATATATATATACATATAATATATATATATATATATATATATATATATATATATATATATATATATATATATATATATATATATATATATAATTTTTTTTGTAGGATGTTTATATGTTATAAATGTACTGTATATGTTTATTAGTACTCACTAAAATAATCAATTAAACAAAGGGAACCAGATGCGATCGAAGTATTGATTTTGAGTTTGAACTGCTATTTAACTTTGCAGTAGTTTGTCAGTGTAATGTTGAAAATATCTATCCATCCATTTTCTATAAATAGGTTGGTGCCAGACATAGTTATAGTCCAGTGCGGCTTATCTGCAACAATTTTTTATTTTGCTCAATTTTAAATGGCTTAGTCCAAAAATATGGTGTGTATCGACTGTATATCTATATACAGTATGTATATCTCTACCAATATTAATTCCCAGTTGAAGCCCTTGATCCTGGCAAGGCAGTTGTATATATACTGAATATGGTAAATGTAAACCTAGCCTTATTTGCTACACAAGAATTTTCACAGTGCCTCCTTCACAGCAATTTTTGACAAGTCAACCTGGAGTTTTTGATTATGTTCCTTTTTTTCAATCCTGTCTATTGACATTGAAATGAAAAGGCTTTCTCAAAGTGTGCAGTTGTTAAACATGTGTATGCTGTTCTAAACTATACCTGTACTGCTTGTCTATGTTCTGAGATATGCAAAAACGAAAGCAGCGTGAAGGTTAATGTGCATTGTCGCTCACTCGTGTAAATGGAATCCGGCTTTGAGAGATGACTTTTGCAATACCACTTTTGCTTTACAGTATTGTTTCTGTTTCTGTCTCCTTTCCTATAGGATCCTTTTAAGGTCTTTTAAAAGCTTGTTTGCTGAAATGCAATTTAGTTCACATTCTTCTCTCTTAGCCTGTTCAATCTGTTCCAGGACAATAATCACAGCCCATTCTGCTTTCTCCCCCCGCCAGTATTTTATCTCAGGTATGATCGACTATTCAAAATCTTGTAATGGCCGACAGGCCACAAACTGAGATTAAAGATATTAATCATACCAGTTCATTTTGCTACAAGCAACAAATAACATAGATATAGGATAGATATGACTTTTTTTGATGCTGTACACATTTAGTTAGCCACTCCTGTCTTTAGAAAATATGTTTTCGTAACGCATTTCAATTTCGACAGATCATTGCTACTCTTATTCATCATCAATTTTTATGGTTTTCATTACAGAGTATGTTTTTTCTCAAATGTTGTGAAGCGAAAGCAGTGAAACAGGAGGAAAAGACTAAAGCATTGAGTTGCAGCTTCTCTAGGAGATTAAATCAATTAGCATCAATGTCCAGATCCATTTGTTCTAATGTGGATTACTTCTTTCCAGTCAACCTTCCGGCAGGTGCCACCTCTATTCCAGATACAGTTTGAAACAGTTAGGACAATTGCTTTATTTTTAATGTAGAGTACTGACCTTTTTGGACAATTTTTTTAGATATATGTATTTATTGTTTTTTAATACTTGCTTTGAACTGTTTGCACTTTTTTCTTATCTTGGTGTATGCACGGTACAGGAGAAAGCTCTCATATCTCGTTGTACAGCGTACAATAGCAATAAATGGCATTCTTAATCTTATTTTATTACATCGAATTTATGTAGTGTATTTTCACATATGAAAAAACACATCATTCACTTTCACGTGTGTATAATTGTTTGACAAAAGATAGACGACATAAACAAGAGAGAAAGAAATATAGTGCGTGTGTGTGTGTGCGCGTGTGTGTGTGTGTGTGTGTGTGTGTGTGTGTGTGTGTAAAAGGGTCATTCTACTGTCCAGTACATTAAGCTAAGTGCTCCTTCGCTTTCCAGCACTTCTAGATGGAGTTTTATGGCTTGGGGGGTTGGAGTGAGGTGTCCCAATCCCAGGTCACCGCATCTGTGAATCATCATATTAAGAGGAGAAAAAAAAAAGATCCTTTTTGTGTTTTTGTTCTTGGTAGGTGTTTTTGTGTATTCTATTTCTATCTCTCATTTTGCCTAATATGATGGAAGCCAGATTCAAGTCGCATTTAAATGGAGAATCCTAATCCATGTGTACTTATGAATTATTCGCTACCACATGTTTTTTCTGAAGATACTGCAAGGAAATGAATAGGTGGTGTGATACATCAAAAGTGAATCGTTTCTGCAGTGAACAGTCACTGCTCAAGTGATGTAAATGCTGTGTGTTGTTTTGCTTGCGTCAGTCTCTCATTTCTTTCCTTGTATGACTTTGCAATTATGAATATACATCAATTTTTTATGTCACTTATCCTCATTAGTGTCACTGGCATGATGACCTTTGGTGGAATTAGTTTAACCTTTCTGTAGACTGGTTGCCGATCCATCAGAGGACACATTTGGATAAACAATCTTTCACATTTACATCTAAAGACAATTTAGTCATAAATTAACCCAACATGCACATTTTGGAATATGGGAGGAAGCCAGCATATGCCCCGAAACAACACTTACGCAGAAAGGCCAGAGAATTATTTAGAACCCTGAACCTCAGGGGGGCCACCATGGAAATGTCTTTGGTAGGGGTGTCAAAATAACAGATTAATTGTGATCAATTAATCAAAATCATCCCTAAAGATTTTTACTCCTTTGATCTAATTTTTAGTAAAAAAAAAAAAAAAAAGAAAAAGAAAATGTGCTTTCTCTCTGGATGCTGATTAGATCCTCTTTTAAGCACCTGGTCTCTCGTGCTTGAGTTGATGATGGTTGGGAAAACAAAGTCAATCACACCCTGAAGTGGACACCGATGAGTTGTTGTGTCTGGCATAAGCTGATAGGTTCCTGTTGTAGGTTGGAAGACATATTCAGGAGCAGAAGGAAGATGTGAACATGGACAAGCACGTGAGAGTTGTCAGTTTGATGAATGGTAGATTTGACAATTAAAAAAAGAAAGACGCCCCGACGGCACCTTTGATAAAGGTAGAGTATTATGCATTCTTTGTAAAAAGGAGTTTTTAAAGTCATTTGTGCCCCCACAGTCAGAATCAACTGCTACCATAGGAAAGACCAAAAAGCTTTCTAAGGACACCTGTGACAAAATAGAAAAAAGTAGAAAAAAGCAATTGGGCAATTTCCGGGCAGCTTGGTGTAAAAACAACACCTGCTGGAGCAATTGTCAGAAAATGGAAGAGGCTAAACATGCCTGAAAATTGCTGTCGGACTGGGACTCTTTGTAAGATTTCACCTCGTGGGACATCAATATATATATACATATATATATATATATATATATATATATATATATATATATATATATATATATATATATATATATATATATATATATATATATATATATATATAGAGAGAGAGAGAGAGAGAGAGAGAGAGAGAGAGAGAGAGAGAGAGAGAGAGAGAGATTATTAATCATACACGTAAATGAACACAAGTAATTTAGGTAAATTGCCCATATACAATCAAGCTGATGGGGTCTGTGCGTTGTGAGGAAGTGCTGGTAATGGTGCAAAAGATTTATTTTCCTCGGGTAAGGTACTTTCACACATAATCTTATAGCAAGCTATATTGGTAAGCTACTTATAATAATGTGACATCCTTCTGTACATTGCATCAACAGAAAGTAGAGAGCCATCAAAATTCCCAACAGGAATTCATCAATTATCCTTTATCGTACGGCTTTGCTGTCACAAAGGGCTGTTCAGGGAACCTTTTACATCTCTAAAGTGTCACACAAGGAGGTTATCACATAGAGACTGGTTTATTTAAGTAGAAAGTCTCCCTCTGAGCTTGAGATGTTCTTTGTTTTCTTTGGATCAGTTCTTCAGTTCCGCACCTTATGCATTATGGATTGTTTGAATCGTTTTTCCAGCAAACGTACAACCCAGGATTGATTCACCTTTCCTCCCCATGGTGCTCGTCTGTATAAATGGCAAGCAATGTTTTCAAGCAATGTGGAGATGCATCTATTCCTCCAATACTTCACACATTTCTAAAGTAACATCAAGTTGCATGGCAATGCTGGGATGAGATGTGTCTGAATAGTAAAGAGCAGGACCGGGGTGTGAATTTCATTTTCAACACTCAATTCTCCTGACTTTTTGAGCTAGAATTATGATGTCTGACTGGCATTTCATAAATATGCGCTGACATCATTATGCATGCAATTTCATGTGTGATTTTCAGATACAGGCTGTGATATTCTGAGATCCCTGCAAAGGAACCTCAGGGTTCCACATCTAATACCACTTGGTGGTTATCGCTTTTGTAAGGTGTGATAATAATACCACCCATTCCCGCTAACCCAATTATAACATCCGGCAGCAAGAAATAATAACAAAGAACAAATAAAAAATCCTGGAGCAACTTTTTGCCTTAAAATGGTCAGTTGAAACTCATTTTGTATGTGAAAACATCCAAAATGTAGGCTTGACTAGAAGGCGACGTCTCGCCAGTTCCGACCAGTTTGAATGAAACCTATTTTTGTGTGCCACGCGTCGACCCACGTCATCTAGCCACCTAACTAGATTGTTCCATCAGACGGAATTACCCGCATCACTCAATGAAATGCAATTATTGATTACGCTGCTCCCCTCCCCGCATCCTTCCCCGCATCCCTCCCTCCCACCATCCTCCATCCCTCTGCCTCCGTCTCCTCTTCTGAAGTACTGCAGCGAGAGAGCACTGCGTCGGGGAGGGGGGGAAAATCACGTTGTGCACTTCATTTATGTCGGATCCACTTCTTTGTTAAAGAAATATCCTCGAGATTTATTCAACAAACATCTACAATGGCTTTTAAGACGCTTTATCTACTTTTGTTGGCATAAATGAAGGTAAGTCTTTTTTTCCCCCAAGATCTTCAAGTTGTTAACCCCATTAGTCTTGTTTAAATGTTTTATCTTCTTTGGTGTAATGTTTAAAGTGGAGAACGTGTATTTATTTCTGCGCCTGTCTGCATTAGTGCCTTATGTTAGGTTGAACAAAAAGGGTTCCTTGATATGTTTGAGGATCATTTGTTAAAAGTTGTATGATGGCTGACGATGCAACTGGCATCAGTTGTGAAAGTGGGTTACAGTTAATCATGAAATTTCTTTGTTTTTTGAAGAATTTTAGTTACTTGACAGTTTTCATTTATTGTTAAATCGATCATTCGAAATCATGGCGACTCGGAGTCTGGGAATCGCTTGTCTGCGCCACCGTGTAAAGTTTAACACTGACTAATTGGAAACAGTCTTTATTTCAATTTGATATGTTTATTCCTTGATTTTGGTGGGAATGAGATACTTCCCCTTAATAGCAGAAGAGTTTTTCAGGTTGGAGACAGTGGACTGTTGGCTGTAGAGCAATTCAAGCCAACTGCCCTGGGGCAGTTGGAGCACTCTGCCAAAAAGAGGAAAGGCTGTGGAGCAGGCAACTGACTCACCCGTGAATTGCATCTCGCAAGGCAATAAACGATTGACAGGCTCTCAACCGCTGAACCGGAAACCAAAGTGTTGTGAGCAATATGAACATGACGCTACATTGTGGTCTCATTGTATTTACAGTTAGAATATTTATACAAAAAGTGTTGTTCACTGTTGGGTTGCTAGCGACCAAAATAATGGGAAAACAGCATACGGGATTTTCATTTAAAAAAAAAAAAAAGTTCAAGAGGGAAACTGTCACATTTTGGTGCAAATTCAGATAGTGTAATCACCCCTCCCCACAATGCAAATGGTTATGTCCCTTTTGTCTATTGCTAATGTTTTACATTATCTCCATGAACCAGAAACTAGCATAAACCAATCACTTTGGTCGGAGGAATTTACTTTCTGTAATTTAGTTCACTGTCCGAATTCCACAGTGGCACAGCCCCATCAGCTTATGTAACTAGGAGGAAACTAGCTAAATTTATCAGTCCACCCCTGGTGGTCATGTGAATATTTGTACCAATTCTATCAACAGGAGTTCTATAAACAATAATCTTACCGCGATTCAGATAGAAACACACATCCCTTTTTTTTTTTATAACTTTGGCCTGTAATCTTTTTATTTTTTTTTCTTTGAACAGCACAAAAGAAGCTCATAAAAGACTCTCTTTGCATTTCATTGTTACTGCCTGTAATGCCGGGGGCACCGAAGCAGATACAAAAGCACCAGAAAAAAGATGTTTTCTCGGTTATCTTGACAAACAATCTTGAGAGCCAGCAGATGTTTCATTATTTTGTTTGGATCATGGTTAATGAACCTCACTGTCAATTTGCCTCTGAGTTCTTGCATTCATCTGGACAAGTCAAACCCGGAAAATCTAAAAAGATAGACAAGAAAATCAAGTCAGAACTGTGCTGCTCCGGGGAAATCTGTTCTACAATAAACTCTTTCATTGGGTATGTCTTTGGTCATGTGGTTTCCTGGGTTCGCTTATTACCATCAAGACCTGGATGGTTGCAGACAAGCGCAATATACTGGACAGTGTGTCAAGGATACATTGTTGCCAACAAAACACTTAGTTTCATTTTTTTTCATTTTTCTTCATTTTTACATTTCAAAAAGGCTTTATTTGTGTTGCGTTTTGATTCAATTTTGTTTTCATTTCATTTTTCTCAAGCTTATTTTTGATTCAGTTTTTTTCAAGCTTAGCTTTTACATTTGTTTTGAGAGGCAGCTTGTCTGTTTTCATTAGTTTTTAAGTATCAAAAGGGCTTCATTCTTGTTGAGTTTTTATTTAATTTTGTTTTAATTTCATTTTTGAAATCACCTATTCAGCTTATCTTTGGAATTCCAGATAAAGTATCCAAATCACGTGTAAAAAAGCAAACAATTTCCATGTGACTGTCTGATCTTTACTCCTGTAATGCACACCCTGAAAGCAAATTCCTGAAATTAATTGACATAAATTAAAACAAAGGAAATTTCACCGTAGTTATATTTAGTTTTAGTTTTCTTCAAGTATCCTGCAGCACTTTTGTTTTTCATTTCTTTAATGAAAATACTTTTTTCGGTTTTAATTGTATGTAGTTTTCATGAACTACCTTGCTCTGGATTATGACGAGTTTCCACAGTACATGTGGTATGTAGTTTATATTTGAACTGGTTTATCTTTATTTTTTATCGATAAAACACAAGGGATTTAGAATTGGAGTTAAACCAATTGATAAATAACAAACACAAGGCTACTTGCCTTGTATTTATGTGCGGCTCAGCTTTCATGTAAGTGGTCAATGAATAAACGATTTATATTACATTTTGAATAGGTGTGGCTTTGTCCAAAGTAAACATTACAATATAGCGAGCCATTTGTCAGGTTTTTTTCAAGATGTGACAAAATAGATATTTGGCATGTACAGTATTAAGTGCTAGTGGCAGGCACGCACACTTAATTTCTCAGCCCATTCATTCATTCATTACTCCTTGATAGATCATGAACTGTCTTCATGTACTTCACTTCAATTTTTCTCTGAAATATCTGATTTAAAAGATTGTCTTCACCAATCGTAATTAGACATTGTGACAAGTCGCCATTTAGATTAACATGGTTGTCGTGTTTGTGTGTTGGTTGGCAACCCCCAACACCCACTGCAACACACAAACACATGCACGATAAGTGAGTAATGCCGTCACTGTTTGATGAAATCTCCTAATGGAAGATGTCCCATTCTGGAAGTGCCTCCTCCAGATGAGGCCACGACTTCTCCATTTTGATGGGATTACTTGCAGCACTGCCCACTTAGAGATTGGACCTGCTCCTAGATGTTACAAAATAGCGCAAACCAGCTGTCATGTGTTTATATTGGCTGGGGAATGTCTTTCAAAGGGCAGGTCTTTCAAAGCATTTGACAATTCTAACTGAACATAACAAATGAACACGTGTGAATTAGATCCTAGTGTATGTTGAAAACAATTTGTCAACACCACCTCAAAATTTATGGCTTTATGCAGGGTCAGGTTCAATTGAAAAGACCACTGTGTTTCTTCTCCCATAGATTTTTTTATTTTATTTAAATGCTAGTGACGTGGATTCGGCCAAAAACTATACAAATAAATCAATCAGGCAGCCTACAGATTCACATTTCAATTGGTTTTCCTTTTTTAAAGATGTTTGACCCATGCAGGTGTATCAGTACTAATTGTTGCAGAAAACAACTGATGCATGATACTACACGGTTATCTGCTATGGACAGACAATTGAACACGAGAAGGTATTTAACAAAAATCAATCTAGGTTTTTGCATATTTCACTATGCTGCACATTACGGTTTAACATCTGTCACAATGTGCATTTAATGGAAAAATATAAAGATCATTAGTTCATTAAATGGCACTCAGTGAAGCGTACCCCCACCCCGCAAAAGACCTATATGTAATCTGAATCTGGAGCAGCAGTGAATACTCATGAATACTCATTAATTTTTGATACCTGAAATTTGTTATTACTAGCAATACATAATACACAAAGACATTTAACCTTCCTCCTGTTACAGGTATGTTTGTTTGCAAGCAACAGCAATAATATCCCTTGGTCACTTTGACCAGGGACGTATAGTGTTCAAAATGTGTATACTGTAATTCTAATCCAATATTTTGTTTTAACCAGTGATTTGTGTTGATAAATGTCTCTGGGTTTATTCATTGGAAACTCACTCACAAAGCAACAAAGGCAATAGGCTACTCATTTTATACACATGTATTGCGTTTGTACCTCTGAAATAACGATACCATCCAGGATCAATTTGAGCCGGTGTCATTCGTAATTATCCAAAGTTTCAGAAACGTTTTTTCTGCGTAATTCTGCTAACTACCATTTCTTGTGATTCAAACAGCCCCCCGCCCTCAGACAACAACAACAATAGTAATCTAGGGTCATTTTTTCGGTCAAAAAAGTGGCAACATTTTCAACAAAAAAACTTTGCTTACAACGTAATTTTTAATGGACATGTTAATTACACAAGAAAAGCAGAAATCTTGTTCTGAAAAACTACATTCAACATTTACTATACCTTTCACATGGTTCAGCTTGATCCACAACATAACAGGAGGGTTAAGGCCTTTTGAAAATGTTTCAAATTCCATCCATTCATTTTGTGTACCACTTGTCCTCATTATTGTTGAGGTAACTGGAGCCTATGTCAGCTGAGTTTGGACATGGGTACACCCTGTGCTGGCGACTGATTAGACACACAACCATTCGCATTCTTGACCAGATCATCAAACTCCATTAAGAAATGTTCCAACGGCGATTTAAAAAGCAAGTCAACGAATAAAATGTCTTTCCAATAATACAGTCCATGCAGGCCCACTTATCCAGCTTCACCTCATGAACGTCAAATGTCCAAAACTCAGAAAACAGGTGATCTATAATCGACTAATCAACAGTGGCTAAATGGCCGCTGCCTGACAAGTAGTTTTTGATGCCTAATTCAAATTCCATGTTCGCAATAATATTCAGTATACCCTGTTTAGCATATAATGCATATAAAAGAACATATAAGGAACATGTTTGACTTCCCCTTTATATTTGACTAGAAGTAAAATATCCTCAATATTCCGCTAACTTGCTATTCCACTAAACTAGCAAAATAATACAGACCATATGTGTAGAGCACAGCAATGAAAATATATAGCCATCGAGGATTGGAATAATAGTTAAGAACATGAAAGACGGCAAAGCTGCCCTACTGCTGTCTTGTTTGCAAGTGTTAGTTTGATTGTGATTGCTCCTGTTGCTGCGCGCGCAATTGGGGGGCCTCTTCTGCCGCGGTCAGGTGGTCTTTTGTGAGCTCTGGTGTCTTCTGAGCTTCATCACGCTTGACAGCCCACCTCACCATGCACTCCATTGATTTTCTGACAGGCAGACACCACCAGGAGCTGTGTGAGCATGCTTGTCAATGTGCATAGACTCAAGAGGAAAAAAGAACAGTTTGTTTTAGCAACATGGTCTAATCCTGCAGCAATGTATGCAGGGTGGCAGTCGTGGCCCTGAACTTTGACACACCCCTGGCTGTTAGTTTAGCAGACTACGCGGTAGAGAGAGTCTTTCCGGAGACGTTTCATTTGCTATTTAGCCAGAAGCTGACATTGTATGCACATCCTCAGAAATACTCTTACTATTATGATGCTATTCTAAATTGAGAGACCCATCAGAATTAGTTGTTCATTTACCCAAACACTGTTGCTGCTCAAATGATTTTTAAGAGACCTGCAATTAGTTTTTACTGTACGGAACATTTTTAGAAATGTTTTTATTTGTTCCCCATCTGTATCCGGCAGTAATTAAGAAGTTTTACTGCCCCAAAGAAAGGCATGGTGTATCCGTTTTGAACACCCACCCAAGTTAGCGTAATGGCTCTTTGCTTGATATATGGCTTCACACCTATTGCCAAAAAGCTGTCGTTTGATCAATTCTCATTACAATCCAAACCATTGCCAATGCCAGTGGCGGCATTAAAGAAAAAGATTGGTCCTTGCTCATAAATACAGAAGTCATCCAATGAGCCAAAGAGATTAGTGGAGTCACCTTGAATCAGCAGTGTCATTTTGTCCAGTAAAATTGCATTATGGGAGCTGGAGCCGGTCCTGTGATTTGTGTTCTCCTGACAAGGCTTCAGTGTTCATTAGAGCCCGTGGTGAACAGCCCGAGACGCATGTGGAGGGGGCACTCTGGACAGCTCTGATCTCCCTGGCCTACTCTTGAGTCGGTCTGGAGATAATTTAGTCGAATGTAAATTCAAAGTAAGTAAGAGAAAAGCTCTTTCCATTTCTAAATGGAATCCATTTCTTAATTTTCTAAGTCCATTCCTTAATTTTCTTCAAATGAATTTTAAAACAAGTATGTTGATATTGCTAATATATACATATATATATATATATATATATATATATATATATATATATATATATATATATATATATATATATATATATATATATATATATATATATATATATATATATAGCTCATGCTGCCCCAATAATTGAGACTCTTTCAAACCTTCTTATTTAAATTTAAGTTTATCAACAAACCTTTTTGCATAAAAAGAGTAAAATAATCCAACCAACCAGAAAACAATTCAAAAGAAGTAGCCATCTATCAATGTTTTTCAAACGAGTTAATTACATAATAATCTTTGAACCAATGAATGTAAATCTGATAGTCACAAACAGGTACTCTGATATATCCCACAGGTCACCCAGTGTGCCACAGCAAAACATTGCCTTTTCATCCCCGTCATTGCTCAGCTTCTTGGACTAACATTCTAATATTGGCATAATAACTTCAAATGGCACAATGACATATTAAGCCAAATTGACCTCCCTTGATTTCTTTGGCATCGGCATTTTTCAGCAGCCATATGCAATTTCAGAGTGAATTAAAATTTCAATTTTAGTGTGCATTCACCTGCCATAAGTTAATAAGAATGAGACAGAAGGCCAGACTTCCAAAGTAGGATGCTGAACACTGAATCATAGTCGGAGCGTGAGTAGAAAATTACATTAGCGTGGGGTCTCCCTCTCATTAGCAGTAGCTGGGAAAGAACCTCTCCAACCATGTTCGGTGTTATGCGGCAGACGTATGCTTGTAATGTAGAAATGGCAAGAGAGCTATTATGTAGCATGAAACATTAACTCATACTGGGACTAATGCCTTGTCGCAACTCATGCCAAGACTGCTATCGTTTGTATCGTCAGTCACTTTGTTGTTGGTAAATCGATCTCAGCTAATGTCATACCTTGGATCCCACAGAACAGAACATGAGTCAGCAGATTCTCTATCGTTTGTTGTAAAGGCTTTGTTATTTTTACCCAAGGGCTAGAGATGAAAAGAAGAACAACCGCAACAGTTCTGGATATTTGATTAGAGTCTTAAAGCAATATAACATAACATTGTCTTTATGTGAGTTGAATTCCTTAAAGAATACGAGTAAGATATCACCTGCTGGTCTAGGCTTTGCCAAAGTAATGGACTTCAATGGAGTTAGGGGAATATTAGGAAATGATGGTTCTGCTACAGTATATTCACTTTCTTTTTGAAAATGACTGTCTATTACACTTGCCCACCTCTGTCACATGGCTTTATGATTACAACAAACATTGCCAGATTGTTTTGTGATGACAGCAAACTAATTTGTTGTGTTCTTTGCGGCAATTTCAGACCTACTGAACTGACCCTTCCCAGTGCAAACTCACCCTTCTTGCTCATCTTCCCTATACGCCAGCTGATTGAGCCAGAATGGAGGACACTTACAATAACAGGACTTCCTTGGTTAAAGGGGCCAAGGATATGGTCAAGGAGGCAAAGCGGCAGGCGACTAAGAAGGTCAACAAGGTGGTGGACCGTGCCGCAGATGAGTATTCATCCCATCACAATTATTCACGATTCCAGGACGATGTGGATGACGACGATGAGGATTTCTACAGGAACCCGCCCAGGCAAGACGGAGAGGGTTACCATGACAATGACGAAGGCTCCAGCGATGCCACCGAGGGCCACGACGATGAGGATGAGATCTACGAGGGCGAGTACCAGGGGATTCCGGGCGACAAAAAGCATAAGGAGGGCCAAGTGGCCCTTGGGCAACCCATGTCTGACGTACTGAGGGACAGGAAAGAGCTGGAGCAGGAGCGACAGGCAGATGAAGAGGAGCTGGCGCAGCAGTACGAGCTCATCATCCAAGAGTGCGGCCATGGGAGGTTCCAGTGGCAGCTGTTCCTGGTTCTCGGACTGGCCCTCATGTCGGATGGCGTCGAAGTGTTCGTGGTGGGCTTTGTGCTCCCGAGCGCCGAAACGGACATGTGCGTACCTGACTCCAGCTCAGGATGGTTAGGTGAGTAAACCTGTGTATGTGTGCGTCCGATTGTTTCCAAGTCCATCATCTTACTTTCGAAAATTACATACAAAGTATACGATTAAACAGAGGTGGGCACTTCGTCAGCACTGACGGACTGTCAGTCAGGCCGTCCTCAACAAACGCCGTTTTACCTACGGAACAACAAATGACGGGAATGCTAAAAAAAAAAAAAAAAAAATCGTCAAATTAAAAATGTCGGAATTGCAATTGTCATCTGTTGCTGTAATCGTCGGGATAGGCATCACTAAAACAGAAAAAAGAATTAGTGTGAATGCAGGCAGAAGTAGTTCAGTGCCTGACAAATGACGGACCAAAAGAAAAAGTCAAATATTACCCTCTAGGGGTTGCGGAAGGTTGGGCAGAAATACCCCGATGGATTGACGCATACAATTTTGCCTGGTTTGAAAAAATGACTGACCGACGATGACGGAATGATGGTGGGGCTCTGACCAATGATGAATGTTGAACCAACAAAAACATGTAAGTTGCCCACCTCTGATATGAAACCCAATTGAACCAGGAAATAATTTTTGTTTTGAACATGAGTACATCATACATAATCCAGTATAATTATCCATCCATCCATCCATCCATTTTTTTATTTTTTTTATAGCCGCTTACCCTCATTAGATTCGCAGGCCTTGTGTTGCCTATCCCAGCTGTCTATGGGCGGTAGGCAGGGGACACCCTGAACTGGTTGCCAGCCAATGTCAGGGCACCCAAAGACAAATATTCACGCACCCAATCACCCCCAAAGACAATTTAGAGCAGTGGTGTCAAACGAATTTTTATTTTGGGCCGCATTGTAGCGAGAGTTTCTGTCAGAGGGCCGGAATGACTGTGAACTCAAATACATTTTAAGTGTGTTGATCACAAATTTACCAAGATTTGATATCAGAAGCTGGCAAAAACTGTTCAAAAGAGGTTTGGAGAGTAAGAAAATGTTTGTTTTTCTTCCCCCAAATTTTTAAACATTAAAGCCAACTTGCAATTTTGGTCAGAAACCTGAAGTCAAATCAGCATTTGAAGGGCCACAAAAAGTGAGGTGGTGGGCCGGATCTGGCCCCCGGGCCTTGACTTTGACACCTGTGATTTAGAGTATCCAATTCACTTGCCATGGATGTTTTTGTAATGCAAGCCGGAGTGCCCGGAGAGAACCTACGCGTACTTGGGAGAACATGCAAACTCCACACAGGAAAGCCAGAACGAGTTGGATTTGAACTCGGGTGCCTGAACTGTGTGGAGGATGTGCTAATCACTGAGCCACTCCCAGTCAAACTTTTCCATTTTAAAATGTACAATGCTTTAATATATATATTGTGATGCATATCAATTATTTACTTATTTAAAATTGCCTAGTTTCAACAAGAAACTCATGGCCTTATACCAGGGCTGTCAAACTAATTTTAGCTCAGGGGCCATATTCAAATCGAAGGATTTTTCCTGTGCTGATTAGGGCATCCAAGCCAAATGCTAATGCTAACACGAACACTGCGGCATATTCCACTTTCTGCCACTCAAGCCATTAGCAAGTTATTTGGCACAAGAGTGGCAACTGCTCACATCCTCGAAGATGCAGTGGCCACCTAATCATTGCTTGTCAACGTAATAATTGTTTTCTATTGATTATGGACTCTGGACTTATAAGTTTGATCTTACTCATTCTTCAGTGCTTCAGAAATTCATCCTGTGGGTTGGATTTAACCTCTTTACCGGTCAGATCCGGCCTTTGGGCCATACGTTTTACACCCCTGCCTTATACCTTCTCAAACTTCTGAATAAGAATTCTTCAGAAACCAGTTCCGTCCTGCATATAAATCTTTGAGTGCTTCTTCTGAACTTGCTGCTCTGTAATCTCCAAACCATTTTGGTAACAAAGCCACACTTAACTTTGTCAATTAACTAAAGGATTGTGCCACATGCATGTACTTTGCGTCATGCTTCAATCAATATATACTGTATGTCACATATAAAAACAGGCTTCCAGTCCGCTAGTCTTGTATCAGGATTAAGAGGGTTACGAGTATTTTTTTCCCAGTGTGCTGAGCAGCAGCCCCAGCAGTCCTGATGGCTGTAGGTGTATAATCCATCATCACAATGTCGCGCACAGGGAATGACTCACTCACTCACCGCATCAGTGCCAGAGTGGCACACAAAAGAGCTCTGGATATATCGTACAGTAAGGATATGCTGTCGTTTGGTTCACATCCACATGCATAGAGGGTACCTTTCTAAATTACTGTATATGGATACAAATCCATGACATCTCTAAAGCAATTCATGAATCAGTCAATACTACTGCAAGATTTCAACTTTTGGGGAAAAATTTGATAAAGACCCACTGGTGGTTCAACATAATGTAACTCTGCCCTAGTCCATAAATCAAAGTGCATAAGTACACGACTGAAGGATTTGGCATGGGCAAGAAAAGAAAATGTGAACCAGGCCGTCTCGCCTTCTGCTGAGATCTTTCACCAACTATTTTTTGTGATTGCGCTGCATGTCTCTGTGGCATTCATTTTATTCCCATGTTTAAGCTGTTACAACTTTATTTTCTCTCCCTTTCCAAGTATCCACGCGAGCGCCTTTCTTCCTCTCTAGTCAAGCGAGGTCTCGTAAGCATTCACGCTCGATACGCTCAGCTTGTCCTTGTTCGTGACTCCATCCCTCACCTCTTTGTCCCTCCCTCTCACCCTCCTTTCTCAGTGCTTCTCTTTTACTTAGTGGTCCTCCCCCATTCTCCTCCCTTTGTTCCCCTACTGATTGCCCGGAGGCTCCTCCCTGTTGAGTTGAACATCATTGGCGTACATTCGTATAGTATGTTTTAGCACAGATAGCATGGATGACATGATTACCAGGAACTTGTTAGCCTTCAGTGGGAGTTTTTATTGTAATTACACGTAATTACTGACAACAAAATATGTTTCAAATGTATCATAATATTTAAATGTCTTGATGGGCAGGAAAAAAAAAGACAAAAATCTGATGCACTACAATGAAGATGTGAGATTTCTGAAATGCCTTGGCCAGGCAATCTGTCATTCAGCTCACGGGCACTCCTACAAGACACATGATTGGCTCCTGGTGCCACTTTGACCAATGAGCCAGGAGCCATTCACATGTCTTATAGAGAACGGTGAGGACGAAAGAAAGTGTTGCGAAGATGTTACCAAGATTTTTTTTTTGAAATACTGTTGGCCCCGGGTTTATGAGATTAATCTTTTCCCTTGGTTGGGATCGTTACGCAAATTCACCGAATGGCGGGGAATCCAAACCTATGTTAATTCGCTAATGCATGTAAAACCCCAGGTAAAAACATCAAAATTGTATATACATATTCAAAATTGGTATCAAAATAGTATAGTAAGTGCTACGTATATATGACATACACGTATACAATTAAAAACATCATAAATAAAATACGTATTTAGAAAGGATTTATTTACCTTTATGGGACGAGCTTGTTATGGCCATATTCCCTAGTGAGGGTAGCCTAGCCTAGGCTAGGCAGAGAGAATGATAATTTTGTCTGCTTTGTTTTATCCCCACTCTCATCCTCCCCGTGTTCTTCCTTTTCGCTAACTTCACGTTACTAAGGCACGTATCGCGTTGCGGCATGGCGGCGTGAGGAGTGGCGAGGCGTGGGAAAATTGGAACCCAAAAAATGCAAGAAGAAGAGGCTCAAATAATGTAGGTTTAATCACAAAAGGAGTCAGGAGGAGATGGAGCAAGAATAATAATAAAGTACAACCAAAAAATGAACAAACTACCTGGAGGAATGGGAACAGGAGCATGAAGCTTCTCAGGAAACACAAAATAACTGGGGCAAGGTGGCAGCTACACAGCGAGGATAAGACAAGTAATGACCCGACAAGTACTGAATGGAAACTGGGGACTTAAATAAACTACACACTGAACCAGAAAACAGGAAACAGCTGGAGAGAGACAAAAGACAGGGGAAGCTGATTGGATGATATGAGGAGGGCAGGTAAACAGGCAGCTGGACAAGATCAACCTAACGAGACACAGACAGGAAAGGCGAACGTAAGGGAACATAAGGATGAACTTAAGAACAGGAACAAAATCCCACACAACCCAAAAAAACGACAAAACTCAACCAAAGATGACAGCACGGTTTTAGCTCTTTAGGTTTCACACATGAAGTGTACTTAACTATTATATTCTTCTTGTCCTTATCTCTGATGACATGAAAGTATTGGGCGTGTGTCCATCTAGTATACATGTTGTCCATATCCAACCTGTGGTCTGCTGCTGCCGCACTCATCTTTGCTGTCGTAGAAACTAACAACAGTAAACAGGAAACATTTGCCCTGATCCTGCTGCGTTTTTGGTGAATTTTTTGGGAAAAAAAAAAACAACAACACCACTTTCAGGTTAAATGAACAAAGAATTAAACATGCGTCATGAGCTGTTGCGTGGTGAACGTTGGACAGGCAAGAAAGAGGGATAGCTCTGAGCAAGAGAGATTACCATGTTAAGAGGAGTAATGGGCTGGGAGGAGTGGGAGGATCAGAGCAGGATGCTGACACACCGGTGCTATTAGCACATCAACATTGTCAGTGAAAAACTTTGCTATTATTTCATTCACCAAAGACAATAAGAACACACCACCCTATCATTACTTATTTGTTCTCACGGGCTATATTTTTTGTCATGATACACCCCCTCACATTCCCCTTATCATCAAAAGCCACATCACCCTCCTCGCTGTTCGAATATCACCCTGTCCTCATCGTATTATCAAGTGTGGCCTTTTACTCTCTGCTCTTTATTATATGATCAACCTCCATCTGCAGTCCTTCCCCCTCTCTTTTTTATCCCTGTTGCCACCCCTTCTGTGTGGGGCTCCGGGGTCCACGAGCAGCTGAGCATAGCTAAACTGCGGTAAGATGACAGCATCACTGCAGAGATTACCAGCATTTGTGCAATGCAGCTCCACCAATGGGCGGGAACGCGTCTCCTACATGTGCGGGCTCAGAAGGCGTCAGGGTGGTGGGGCCAGGGGGGCTTGGCCATTGGGCTGGGTATTGTCAGCTGGTACTAAACCATCCCTAACGACTCTCCCATTAGAGCATCATTTGATTTAATGGCAATTATTTGCACTTGTTACAATAATGGAGATCGTATCATGTCTGATGAGTCATTTTTTTAACCCTCCAAAGGAGGCTCTACAATGAGTTGAATCTTATGTGGATGTCATCCTAACCCCGTTCTCATTATATGAAAAGAGGACAGAGTGAGAAGGTGGAACCACAAGAAAAAGAAAGATATTTGTTCTTAGTAGGGCTGTCAAAGATACGAACTTTAAATGAAATATAAAGTTATATATTTAAGCTATAATGAAAAGTCAACTTTTTTAACCATGTTATAATGTTAATTTCTCACTCTAAATACCCCCAAAATGTTTTTTTTTTCTTCATTGATACATTTCCAAGATTTCTTGGTTGATACATTTCCAAGATTCCTTGGTGCACTTATGTTGCTTATGTAGACAAGAGCAAGACCGCCCACTGCCTGTGCAAGAGAAAAACACGGCGACCTTATCTACGTCTTTTACAGTAGTTTCGGTTTGATAGTGAAGTAAACAGCAACGTTTCATTTATTAGCTACAACGTTTTAACGTACAAAATTCTGAAGTGGCTCAAATGTGTGTTTGGAAGAACACAGAACACAAACAACATCAGTAGTAAATAATTCACCTGTGGACAGTATGGATACTGGTTTCCCACAGGGACTGATTTGATAGGAGGAACCCGAATTAGTGAGAGTGTTGTATTGACAGACATTTTTTAAATCTTAATACCAGTTAAACACATGTTTTTGGATGTGCATCATCTATTAATCCCATTTTTCATACGCATAAATTACAGTTTGAACCGTTTACCAGCTGGGAGAAGAAAGTCGAGACCTTGAGGAGGTTGTTTTCTTGGAGATCCCCAAACGGAAATCTTTGTTGAAAATTTATATTGTATTTTCATCAATAGCTCAAAACAAATCTCTGTGACATAAGCCCGGTTTTGTAAGAACACATTATTATTGTTTACTGGAAGAAAATCTGAGGCAAGGAAATTATATATATTTGAGGTTAAAAAAACAGGATTGAGTGGGGAAATATTGACTTTGAAAGTAGCGTGTATGAGTGGGGATCAAAGTGAAAAGTACGCTGAGAAAAGGAATTAAGCAGAGACCTGAAGGGAGACATTTGAAGAGCTAAAGGAAGAGTGAAGTACTACTGCATTAGGTGATGTATTCAGATTATGAATAAAGCAAGGAGGCTGTTTTGCATGGTGCTGAAGCAGTTCTTGACACTGAGAACAATGAGCATCAAAGCATGAAATCAAAGAAGAGGTCTTGAATGCAGCCCAGCTCTCCCACCGCTCTCGCTGGGATCGGAGAATGTTTCTCAGAGTCTAATAGAATGACAAACATCAGGATTCATTGTTTCTTTGGTGACCTCTCTTAGTTAAAAAAAAAAAAAAAAAAAAAATATATATATATATATATATATATATATATATATATATATATATATATATATATATATATATATATATATATATATATATATATATATATATATATATATATATATATATATATATATATATATATATATATGTGAATAATCAGTTAATTTGCTGCTGCTGACTCCGGGACTTCACAGCACCTTTTTTTGTTTGTTTTGTGGAATTCAAATGAAAACATTGTATGTAAAAGTTCTGCGTTAATAAGCATACATGATAAGTATTTCCAAAATGCCCTCAGGTATGCTCGTGTGTGATTGTCTCTCTGTGCCAAACAATCGAACACATCGGTCTGTCTTAGTCTTATTTCTATTAAGGAACTAATATTTAATGTTATATCTTGTGCTTGCATGGGTTCCTGTGAAATGGTTATCAAAGCAGCAGACAGCAAAATCACTTCAAATTTGAATGAAGATCAGTAAAAATTGATTAAGTGATTGCTGATGAACTGAAAACTGTAAACAGTGCCAAATAGCAAGGAGCTCATTTAGGTAAAGGAGGGGTCACTTTAAATAAGAGTGGCCATGTCAATCCCCAGACTTAAAACCACATAAACATGCATTTTACTGTTGAAAAGGTTAGTGAAGGAAGAAGTTAAATGTAGTAATAACAATTTAATTCTTTACATTGATTTTGAATTATTTCTTTACCTTGATTTTATTATAAAAGGGGAATGTTTTACGATAGCCTTGTTTGTTAAAACAACACGTATTATTGTTAGCATTCCTGTTGTTCCCCAGTGCCTTGTTTAGCAAAAGAAAATATTTTTTTTACCTTGTTATCAATCAGTTGATTGATAAAAAGGCAAACACAATATTTGACAGAATCAACAATGAACCAGCATTGTTTGTAGTTTTTCTATATATTTGCCACCACATTAAATTGTCTCATGTTGTGAGCGGTATGTTTTTGCATGCCAACACAGTACCGTAGGCCAAAACCTTTTTGACTCAGTCTGACAAGTCTTCTGACACACTGTCATTTTCTGATTTTGCACCAAGTCCACATGGGTCACCGCATCAAAAAATCTGCTGTGTTTTACTCACGTCAATGATGCTTGCGTATGAGCTGCCTTCCATTCACACAATTTTCCGTGTAACGTATCAGAAATGATCATCCTTTCTCACTGGTTTCACAGTCAGCAGCAATTTGTCTTTAAACTACGCTCAACTGAACTGACGTGTATCGATTTTGCTCCTCTTCTTTGTCTGCAGAAACATTAGTGGTCTACGATTTTTTTCTCATCTAAATCAATGGTGCAGCAGCAGCATGTAACAATACAAAGTGCTGAAGTTTCATTAATTAAAATGCCTGCCTGTCCAGCTTTATCATTCCAAATATGTGCTCTATCGACTGAATGTCAGTGTGACGCAATGCTGCATTATTTCACGCTCCGTCATGCGGACCGTGTAAGGTGTAAGACGCATGTGGGTGTACACTCACTGGCCACAACATTAAGTACACCTGCATAGTCAAATAAGTCAGAAGAAGTTGGAGAGCTGTCAAAATTACTTGATTAAATGACAACTAATCGATTATCTAATTAATCCACAACTATTTTCATAGTTGAGTTTTTGTTAAAAGACGTAATGTAATATAAAACTGTCCGAACCCTCTGATTTCAGGCTTTCAACAGTAATTATTCTGATTTGTGCAATCCTTCAAGAAAGTATGCTTGAGTTTCTTTGGTGTGTGATATTTGCAATGATTTGCTTTTGGTTTGGGTAAACCCTGAGATCCAGTAATTAAATGAGTTTCGAAAAGGTTGGTGAATACAACGTCAATTAGCATTGTGTTTTTTTTCACCACTAAACAATACAAGACAATATTTGAACAATATTTGACTAATATAGTCTAATTGGGAAAAATATTTAGTAATCCATTTTTTTATTTGAATAAATGGTAAAATATTCAATTGGACAATAATTTCTAAAAATGTCAACACTGACAGCACCACATGTAACATTCCATTTCTATAGATTAATTTTTTAAAGTAACATAATGACATGTAACTGTACTGATTTAATTTTTTTAAATCTAAGTTTACAATTTAGCGATTCATTGCATCCTAATTTTTGTTTCGATTTTTTGTAACATTAAACAATAGTGAATAAACAACAAGAACTGGTAAGTAAATTAAATGGGTAAAACAAGGGTTATAATGCACTTTAAATGGCAATACAATTTTATCAGATTATTTAATTAATTGATTAACAATTCGACAGAATAATTAATTCTAAAATATTCTTTAGTTCTAGCCCTAATTTGTTGTAAAAGTGAAAAGGGGCAAAATGTTGTCTTCTAACTTGTACTTTTGTGTCTTTTAGTCCTAGAAATATATTTTTTGGAATATGATTTTTTTTCTTGTTGTTATGGGGTGACCAGATTTTTGCTGATAATCAAATTTGCAATGAAAATTCATCAGGGACTATTTATAACAAATTTAATAGCAGGTCAATCTGGTGGCCTGTGTTTTTTTTTTTATTACTTCGGATCAAACCCGCATAATAGTTGAACATAACAACGTGGCTGGCAAAATCAGCCAGGACTCGAGCTACAAGGCTCACAACTGGGACTGTCCTGGCACACGTGGGACCCTCTTTTCCATGTTCATTGTTTTTATTAACACCGTCATAGCAAATTAATTGTGTTTCAAATTTGTTGCGATGTATGCACTGTATGACACAGACGGCTGTCAGATTTTGCTTTTCCATGCATGTTGTTAAAAAGTCACCAGTATGTGTTGATATTCCATGTAGTATCATCTTTGTAATGGAAGCGTGGCCACTGAAAAGTTGAAGCGACAACCCCATGGCTCACGGCTGCAGAAAACAATATTACGTTGCCCTGAAATGACTCCCAACCTTTCTTTTGGCCATTTAGCATTTAGCGACAGACCTCTCTTTGTTCCGTGATGTTATTTTTGAGTTACAGTATATGTGACACTACAGTGTACTGCCCTGCTCTTTATTGGGGCCAGCGTTGCTGACATCATACGCCGAGATGGCGTGCAGCAAGCTGGAGAGAACATCGATAAATTCATTGCGTAATTGACTGTCCTGTGTAGGGTATATTCATTTGTCAACTGCTTTTAATGCATTGTATGTAGGAGGGAGTGCAGGTGGTTTCTTCTTCTATTCGGTGCCAAATTGTCTAGACTAATAAACCCTTGATGAAGTTAAACAAATGAAAGATATACTTCACATGTTTTCTCGACCTTATGACACACACTTTCTGTATTTTTTTTCTAATGCAGCAGATGTGAATTTCGCCATATAAACATGGCTGATTAATATAGTGTTTGTTGGATATGAATTCAGTGGCAAAATGTACCCATTTTTATCCATCTCACGGAGCTGGTAATCTGCCATTTGTTACAGACAATAAAAAGAGGTCTGTTGGCCCACTGTGAAGAACTAAATAATCTACAGTGGAACAACATTCTGAGTTTCCAAATGGTCTGAGTGAGGCTGCACGCTCCCAGTGTAATTCTGAGCGTATCCACGATGCGGGAACTAGAATTTTGGGGCTGACAAGCTCCACTGGTCCTGGTTTGATTTTTGTCAAACAAATAAAAAGAGAGAAATGTGGGGATTAATTTTTTTAACGGACTGACCTATAAGGAAGCAAAATAGCAAGATGAATCCCACAATAGATGATTTTGTTGTCACATAGGAAGACCCATGATCAGGGGTGTAGGCAGAAATGTTTCTGTGGGGTGACCAGGTTGACAAACACCGCAGTAAGGAGTGCCTATCATTCTTCATCACTCTATCCACAGCAAACATGTTTGCAGTTTCCAGTCGGATCATTGTACATTTATTCAGTAAGTATGTAGTTAATTAAAAAAAGAACTTATGGCAGAGTATCTTCTGGTCTAAATATATTGCATCTATGTGAAAATGGAAGAAAAATCACAGAGATCAAAGTTTTCCCCTTGGTAGGGATGTGGCCACAGTGACAAGGGGTGTCCTTGGCCAGTAGCCAAATTGTGATGAACTCTGTATACTGTATATGCAGTACATATGTGTGTGTGTGTGTGTGTGTGTGTGTGTGTGTGTGTATGCCTGCTTGCATGTTTGTGTGTCTGGTGATTTGTTGTGAAAACAGCCTCCATATGGACTCAGCCATTGAGAACATTCTGCACTAATGAAGGCACTCCTCTAATGTTGCTTCATTTTCCGCATTTCGCCTGCATAATTTCTTTCTTTCTTTCTTTCTTTCTTTCTTTCTTTCTTTCTTTCTTTCTTTCTTTTTATTTATTTTTCCTCCAAAATTTACATTCAAAACATTTCTTAGCTCAGTGTCTGTGCGTGTATTCGAGCTACAGGGACTGAAATAGTACTTGACTCGTTCAAGGTGACAAGGGAAGACTGTAGTCAACAAGAAAACAAAAAAAGAAAGTCAACATATAAACACACAAAAGTCAAGCTTTGCCTTTTCCTTTTCTTTTTGCAGGGAGCATTGTTTACCTGGGCATGATGCTGGGAGCATTTTTTTGGGGAGGAATGTCAGACAAAATGGGCCGCAGACAGTGCCTCCTCATTTGCATGTCCACCAATGGCTTCTTCGCCTTCCTGTCGTCTTTTGTCCAGGGATACGGCGTCTTTCTTGTCTGTCGCCTCGCCGCAGGGTTCGGGTAAGACCGCTGAGACTGGAGGTCACTTGAGGGCCAATTTGTTTGCTAAAACGATTTGGGAAGGTCAAGCCAGAGTTGTGTCCATTTCCTGTTTACTTGGCATTCCTTTGTCTCAAGTGTCTCTGTCTGTCTTCATTCTCATTATTACTCCCTTGGCTGACAAAAAGATGGAATTCATTTAATTTAATGATCGCTTAAAGCCTAATTGATTCACTCTGCCTGTGCAGCAAAGGGACTTTAAAACACTTTAAATATATATCAGATGTTTTACCTCGAGACGTTTAATGTCCCTGCTATTGTTATGCGATGTAAATTGTACAATTTTATTGTTACGGAAATGTACTGTGTCTTAATCAAAAAAAGGGGGTTCCAAAATCAATGATAAAATAATAACAATAATAATGACAAAATAAAAGCTGTAATGGAGTGACTTATAAGGATGATTGCTTCATAATCCCAGTGTTATATGTGTTACGTTGTAACTGCTCCTTTGGGAATCACTGCAGTAATTGCATCTGTGGCTTAGATTAATTAAAAACTGTCATTGCAACCTTTAAGTCAAGACAGGTTGTAGAGTGTGTGTTACGTTGTAATCCGAGTAATATTGTGATCGAAGAGCCTTTCAAGCCTCATTCTTTAATTAAGGATCACAAAGGTTTTCACATCAGAAGACTATGGTTGAAAAACATGTAACAGCTCATGCCACTACTCTATGTTATCCAAGTTGAAAATCTCTAACTTTCATTTTTCTGTGCTTCTTGCAGGATAGGAGGTGCAGTGCCCATTGTTTTCTCTTTCTTTGCAGAGGTTTTATCGAGGGAAAAAAGAGGAGAACACCTGAGCTGGCTGTGTATGTTTTGGATGATCGGTGAGATTTACGCATCCGCCATGGCGTGGGCCATTATCCCGCATTATGGTGAGTTTACAAGTTACTGTATATTGCACTTGCTTGATTTAGTCAAATTGAAGATATAAGTACAGAAATAGTGGATGATGCCACTAATTGGTGCTTCCAAACAAAATGTATATGCTTCCACGTTACATTTAAATATATTGATGATAACAAAAATAACACACGAGTGTATTTTAAAAGCGGCTATGGAGCCAATTTTCATGATTTTCCTTCTAATAATAAAAATCACATCAATTCCGACATTAACAGTTATGGCATACTGCCAGAAGGAGCGCTTTTAGGCTTTTTATATGTTCTGTTCTGTCGGTCGGTTGCATGATGCATGCAAGTGTTACCAATCATAAAAATGAATAACAAATTAACAAAAAAAAGGTTATTTCATAATTTATTTTACATGACTGCCAATGAACAAAAAACACATTTTTTATCAATGAAGAAATTAAAAAAAAATCAAGCATGTTTGGGTAATTTCCCGCACTTGTGTGCTTCGGCACCTCGTTTGGGAAACCCTGCCTCAAAGCATCAAGTCGGACTGATAATTCTGTCACAGATACAATCACCAAATAGCACTGTTTTGCTCAAAGGATAAGTACAGAGGTTAAAAAGATTATCATTATTCATGAATGCCTCAGAGCATACACTCCGACAGAGGAAGCATCTGATATCCCCCCATGGTAATGGATAAAATCATGAAAGGAGCTTTCTAATTCATTTTCTCCATTTTTTTTTTTTTTTTAACCTCACGTTCCACCCAGCTCCTCCTGTCCTTGTTTTGTTGGCTCTGTAAAACTCTGTCCTTCCTTTTATTACCGCTTCCTCCGTTCGCTTTCTCTTTCTCTCTCCTCTCTCTCTCTCTACCCCCCTTCTTGACAAACTGTTCTTCTTGATCAAGCATAATTAGGTTTTTCTCCTTGCTTGACCAGGACAAAGCTTGTGCTTGAGGTGATTTATGGCCTGACCATGCTTTGGCCAAACCGTGACGTCAGTGACTGTGATAGCACTTGATTGTGTGGGTGCGTGTGTGTGTATATGTGTGTGTGTGTGTGTTTATCAATAGCATGTGGTGCATTTGATACCTTTACTAAAGACTTATTTGTCTTAATTCACCTCTTAATTCCACTGCCATCACATACAAATTATGAAGACCATCAATGCAGTACAACGCTAGATACAATAACAGCAGGCAAATGTGCCACACATATATTCTAGAGCAGTTCAACGTCAGTATCTAATAGTATGACAAATAAGTTCACTAACATACAACACGCTCACCTGAAATTGGTAGGTTAATATTAAAGGTTTTAATATGTGCAGATTGCTACGAATTTGTTTTGCCAGTTCAAGTTGGCTAGAACAAGTTTTGCCAGGAATAGCAAAGAGCAAACAGAAAATGCTGACGTCATCTAGAGCAAGACAAATTTGGAATCTTGTTGGTTAAACAAACAGTCCAGTTGCTAATTAAATCTAATGTCACCCAGTTAAGATTATGGGCCAAGTTATATTTTGACCAAAAAAAATACCTTAAACATGGCCTAATGCGGCGGTTCGGTGACGCAGTTGTTAGCACGTCTGCCTCACAGTTCAGGGATCCGAGTTGAAATCCACCTCGCTCCGGCCTTCCTGTGTGGAGTTTTTTCCCCAAGCCCGTGTGGATTTTCTCCAGGCACTCTGGTTTCCTCCTACACTGGACAATACAACGGACATACTAAATTGTCATTAGGTGTGATTGAGTGCATGAATGGTTGTTTGTCTCTGTGCGCCCTGCAATTGGCTGGCAACCAGTTCAGGGTGTTCCCTGCCTACTGACCGAAGACAACTGGGATAGGCACCAGCAAGCCTGTGACCCTTGTGAGGATAAGTGGCTATAGAAAATGGATGGCTGGATGGATTTCCTTGGCCCTCTCTCTTTCTCTCTTGCCATCCATCCATGATGCAAACTTGTAAATAAATCAGTGTTTAAGTTGATGCAGCAATCTATCTTAGTAGATTTGGTTGTATTAGGAGTAGTAGTTGTGAAGGAGTGCTAAGATGGTCCACCAGACATAGTCAATTATGTACATAATCCCTGTAATGAGATTTCCTATAGCGCGAGTGAAACACAAACCCTGAGGGAAAAGAAGCTAAGCTCCATTTCTGTAGAAAAGGCAATCAGCGCTGAACAACTCCATCCTTTCTCGATTTCCTCCTATCACTCAGTCTGCGCACGCAGAAGACAGTCAAGAAAAAAAAGCAGTCTGACAAAAGGCTAATTTACTCTGTTGAGTCAATACCTCACGCAACAGCCATTGTTATAAAACCAAATTGTATTCAATAATTAATTCCAACATTTGACCATATCAACAGAATGCGAGAAGAGGTGATTGTACAATATGTAATTCAAAAAAATCACTATGTTTTGCAATTACTTAAAAAAGACGAAAACCCTCCGGGTTAGAAAACTAACAGTGAGTAAGTAGTATATTGCTATTAAAGCAGATTAAATTTTGAGATTAATCCTCAAAAGAAATTCCCTGTCATAAGATCAAACATTAACCCACCCACGCTTCCTGACTGCCACCTACGCCTAGTAATGGATAATGGCACTGCACCCCGTGAAGAAGCATCTCCATGAGGCATGATCTGGAGAGAGACGTGGGAGGTCACGACTGGCACTGCTGCATTATGTTTTTTCCCGCCTTCTTCACACAACTGAAATCAGTGACAGCAAATTTAAATTGTTGTTTCTGTTCTATATTTTTGTCCTCGTTTCTATACAATGTACACATGAAAGTGAAAAAAAAAAAAATCCCTGCCCATCACCTGAAAATGACATCAAATTTGCTCAAGGCTCAGGTAACAACTGATCAGGCCTCAGCTTGAGAATGTCACATGACCAAACAAGAAAATAAGTCAGTTGTGACCAGTCATTACCTTTGCACTGAGCACATTAGATGTCACTTATAGTTGGTAGCAAATAGAAACGTGTTTTTAGACGTATTGGATGTACATGAAAAAATAGTTGTCAAATTAAATGAAAACAAAATATCCATTTGAACAGCTGTGTATCCCTTTAGATATAGTTTTATCCCTCATTTTTCAGACACATTTAATGAAACACATAGGCTTGTTCCTGCACACTTTTAAAAGAATTTCTTATCATTTGTTCACACTTGCTTCCTCACACCCAATTCCAATGAAATGGTTGTAAATACATAACAAAATGATGTGAAATTATTTTTCAAACAATGTCCAATTGAATACATGACAAAGACAACATGTTTAATGTCACACAGGTTAACTTTGTTATATTTTGCATACGTTAGCTAATTTGGAATTCGATGCTTGCAACGGATTCTAAAATAACTTTGACAGGTGGCAAAAATACTGAAAAGTTGAGAGACGCTCATCAAACACCTTGTTTGGTATAAAAGGAGCTTCTTTGAGTTGCTCATCCGTTCACAAGCAAAGATGAGGCTAGCTTCAACTCGTTTGTGAACGAGTGTGTGAGAGAATAGTCTCACAATTCAAGACCGATGTTGCTCAATGTACAAAGTCAGGGAATTTAAGAATTTCGTTATCATCCAATATCATCATAAGTTTCAGCAAATCTGGAGAAATCTCATCATGTGGCCAAAAAGCAACAGATCAACCACACAATCTCAGGAAAAGTTAAGAAAAACAAACAAACAAAAAAAAACAATGTCAGTAAATATATTTGTGAGTGCAACTTCAAACTCTCTTTGAAGCAAAAGCCTTTTATCAACACATACAAATACTGCCAGCTTCTCTGGACTGATGCAAAAGGAAAAGTTTTCTGTGGTCTGACGAGTCCTCATTGCAAATTCTCTTTGGAAATTTTGGACGTTGTATCCTTCAGGCCAAAGAAGAAAAGAACCATCTGGACTGTTATGGACATAAACCCTAAAAGCCAGCATCTTTAATACACTTTACAAAGATTCAACACGACATGTCCTCAGTTTCCAAACTTGTAGTGATCATTGTTCAAAACTTGGTGTAACGCAGCGGTACACATAACCCTCCCAGCTTTTTTTGGAACCTGTTCCATCCATAAAAGTTAATGATTATTTGCTAAAAACAATAACGTTTATGACTTTAAACTAGGAAAATCATGTCTTTGTTGTGAATTCAAATAAATATAGGTTGAACATAATTTGCTAAACGTTGTACTGTCTAATTTGTTTAACAATTTCTTAACACCATTGGAATTGGTTTTGTACTATTTTCAGTATGTTTATTTGTCACTCCAAGTTGTTGTTTACTGTTCAAGACAAAACAAAAAATAACAAAACAATGTATATTCAAACACCAAAATGCTCAAGCAAACTTTATAACCTCATGTCACAGATACACGCCTATGTTACAATATTCCCAGTATATTATCACTTACAAATCCACTGTGTTGTGGAGGCCTGCATGATGAAACATGAAAAGCAGGTAACACTGCTTCAATTCTTTTACAAATCCCTCGTAGTCCTCTTTTACTCCATTCTGAATGCCACAGATGTCATGTGCTCTGTTTTCAGGATGGAGTTTCAGCATGGGCTCAGCATACCAGTTCCACAGTTGGAGAGTGTTTGTGGTCGTCTGTGCTCTGCCTTGCGTGTGTGCTGTGGTGGCACTTACTTTCATGCCCGAAAGCCCCAGATTTTACCTTGAGGTACAAATGGGTTCACCCCCAAATTGGTTACAAACACATGTTCAAGCTTGAAATTGTCGCTGTAATTCTTGCCCACTCTGCATTATGTTGTGTTTGAAAGATTTTCATTCAGCGCAATATTACTGTAGTATGAGTCCAAACTGTTGCTGATGGCACAAATGCGTTTTTCTTTCTCTGACGCGCTGCTTGCTGACAGGTGGGGAAGCACGACGAAGCCTGGATGATCCTCAAACAAATCCATGACACCAACATGAGAGCGCGTGGGCAGCCTGAGAAAGTCTTCAGCGTGAGTTTTATTTCTCGCTGGTGCTGCTCTGCTTTGGTTTCCTGATGCTTGAAAGGAAGCAAAGAGGCTTATTTTCTGCCACAGCTGGAACAGGTTTTAACACATTCTGGCTCTCTCGGAGGGTTCTCATCTGCATGATGACATTTCTCAAAGCTGTTCGGTGTCATTCAGGCTTATTTGCAGGATGGACTGCGTGTTGAGTAGTCAAGGCATCGATGCTATCAGCTTCTGTGGCATCATTTCCATTTGTGAAGAAAATCGGAATTATCCAAGCTTTAATACTTGGCAATATTAAAATGACTGCATGAACAGACATTTACACTTTTATTTAAACTTCCAATTTAGCAAAGGTTATTTGATTAACGAGTTGATTCTTGGTGTCTTGAAGCACCGCCTTGAGCAACTATGATGTCATTCAGTCGACAGCAAGTGGCAAAATGGCTGCCCCTGAGCTAAATAAAATGCGTGGCTTTTAGCTGCATAATTCCACAAATTTAATACTAATCAGAATTTTGCGTTTATACTAGGGGTCGCATAGATCTTACTATTGTGTAGAAAATTTCTGTGTTGAATTCCCTTTTAACTCATTCAATGCCAGCAACGTATTTTCACATTTTTTTCAAGCGTTCTGACAGTCAAACCCAGATACTTAAGTTTCGAGAAATTAATGTCCTTAACGTACTTAAGTATCGATTTTATACATAAATATCTGGGATTTAATTTCCGGACTTTTAAAATAAATGTGAAAATACATAGTGGCATTGAATGAGTTAAATGGATAGATAGCAACATATAGTGGTGAACAACAACAAAATCATTGAATAAAAAAAATGCCACTCATTGATTAAAGAAAATACCGCAACGTTCAATGATGTGCAAAAATTGTTCTGAAACATCAACAATATTTTTTTCATACAATCTTATGTCAACTTATAACCCGATTAAATGAGATAAGACAGAAAAGCCACAGAGGCATAGGGAGACTGCCAAGGACATGTTCCAGCATGCTCACGACCCTCGTGAGGATAAGCGGCTGAGATTGTTATTAATGCATTTTTCAGGTTAACAGGATAAAGATTCCAAAGCAGCTTGATGAATTTGTCGAAATGCAGTCTGAATCCGGGAATCCAGTTTCCAAGGCTGTTTTCCGCATGAAGGCTGAAATCCACGGGGTGTGTTTTTACAGCAGTTTGTTTTCTATACACGATTCTCTCCATATCAGGTTTGTCTTTAAGCTCACTGCAGAAGTCGGTACTTGTTCCCTTTCAGATCTACATAAATCTCATGAAGTGTTTCAACTACCCGATGCGAGAAAATATGATGCGACTCGCCATAGTGTGGTTCACGCTTTCTTTCGGGTGAGTGTTCTAATTTGTGCTTGAGAAGAATCAATCAACTAATAGCAATTGCATTTCTGTCATCTTGAGCTCTCTCCACACTGAGATGGTGCATGTTGACCAAATCAATCACAGTCTTGGGATCAATACTCCTCAGTTGAAACTGAAACAGATAGTAACAAAGGCTGTGGAGGAGTAGGATAAAAACACCTTGGAAATTGGCAGTTTCTGTAAGACAGTAAATCTTATTGTGATTGCAGGTATTATGGTCTGTCTGTCTGGTTTCCCGATGTCATCAAACACCTCCAGGCAGATGAATATGCCTCCAAAGTGCAAATCCACAACAACGAACGCATCGAAGACTTCACTTTCAACTTTACCCTTGAGAACCAAATACACAAAAATGGTCTTTTCATCAATGATCGGTAGGCCGGTGAGATCAGGGATATTGATGGCTTTCCATTGTTTTCTTTTTCTGTCTTTTCTCTTTGTATTCAAATGAAGAGATTAACACAGACAAAGAAGGGAGAATCAGGATCCACACAATAAAAGACTAATTGTTCCCCCCAGATTCATCAATATGAAACTTAAATCCGTCACCTTTGTTGACTCAACCTTTCGTAACTGCCACTTTGACGACATCACATCGGTGGGATCCTATTTCCATAACTGTACTTTCATTGATGCATTCTTCTTTAATACCGGTGAGATGCTTTCTGCAAATCTTCCGGTCTCTTTTCTGAGTGAAATTGTGATTACCAATAACCTTTGATTTATCTATGTGAAGACATCGACGACTCAAAGCTGCTTGATGGCACTGAGGTGGTCAACAGCACGTTCACCCACAACAAGACGGGATGCCAGATGACATTTGATGACGATTACAGCGCCTACTGGGTTTACTTCATCAATTTTTTGGGAACTTTGGCTGTTCTACCTGGGAACATTGTTTCTGCTCTTCTCATGGATAAAACAGGCCGTCTGTCCATGTTAGGTAAGGTCGATACTATAGTTTGGGAAGGGTTCATTTTTCAAACTATGAACATGTATCATGGCGAAAGAGAAGTAGTATTGATTAGAAACCCAAATAGTATTGGCCATCAGAATTACTCACTGTTGCTTTCGGTGGGCCTTGTGTCTTTATGCATCAGGTGGCTCCATGGTGTTGTCGGGCATCAGCTGCTTTTTCTTGTGGTTTGGTACCAGTGAGTCCATGATGATTTTCATGCTGTGCCTTTACAACGGTCTGAGTATCTCTGCCTGGAACTCCCTGGACGTGGTCACAACTGAATCTTTTCCGACTGCTAGGAGGTAAGGGTACACGTATTACATGATATTTACCATTTAAAATGGACTCCAATTCTTTTTTTTTTTCTTCTCCCAAAACCTCTCTGCAGAGGAACAGGCTTTGGATTCTGCAACGCCCTGTGTAAGATGGCTGCGGTCTTAGGCAACCTGATTTTCGGTTCTCTGGTCGGCATCACAAAGGCCATCCCCATCCTGATGGCATCGTCAGTTCTAGTGGGGGGAGGTCTGGTCGGCCTCCGGTTGCCTGATACCAGGGCAAATGTCCTCATGTAACACCAGCTTCATCATTTAGTACAACTGAAACAAAACATGGAGCTTAAGGGGGCTAAAACATCATAGAGGAAGAAGTGCAAGTGGCTTGAATCATACGGTACATGTTGACACACCCATGTTCAAATTCTATATTTTTGTTGTATCAAAAATAGGCTCAAAAGACATCCTTTCAAAACTCTTTTGACCATTGATGTGACCTACGACCTGTACAGCTCCATTAAAATAGGGATCTATCTCAGAGGACGGAACTAAAAATGAACAGCCGATATCCTGCGATTGCACTTGGTGAGAGTCGACACTTCTGATTTATCTCAAATCAACTTCACCTTTTCTAGTAGGCTTTTTTTTCTGACAACACAACGATAGGGCTCTAAAAAGATTCCACAGCATTTTTCAACACTATTAAATGCACGCAACACAGTGAAGTAAGACCTAAACAAATGGAGCGAATATGGCACAACAGTGACATTGCTAAGAACAGGACGTCTACCCAAAACGGATTAAAAAAAAAAAATCATCAACTGGAATTGGAAACTCAATTAAGGTGGATGGAATTATGAAAAGTTTCAAAAAGTCAGTGTTGGTTTTAGCTTCTGGATTGTGCAAAAAAAAAAGAAAAAACATGGCAGGAAAAGAACTGGAGTAGCTTAACTTTATGCTGACTTCCAGCATGTGTGATAAACAGCCATATCCCCTGTCGTAAGAGGGCCTGTGCAGCCACATAATTTTATTTGTGCATTTGTACCCAGATTTTTGTTGTTGTTCAAATTATAGTTCACATCAATTGTGTAAAAACGTTTTAAAAAGATTGACAATGGTCTAATTTTTCAAATCACAATAATTTCCACTGTATCTTAACTGTTTTAATCATATCCAGCTTATACAGCTAAGAAATCAATGCGGCAATTTAAGCATACCAGCCAGCAGCACAAGACTCCTCACAAGTTAATTAGCAATCTTGTGCATGTTTTATGCGAACATTTTGCAAAATAAGGCTAATATTTGTACACTTCCTGCTAAAACTTCTGTTTAATTTTGTCCAAGGAGGCATCCTATCTTCTAGAGTGTTACCACATCGCTTAAGCTCAAGGCTTTTAATATTAATAGTCTTATTAAGAGAAGCCAGATGGGGAGAAAAGTGCAAAACAAGCTGTAATGAGCTCAGCCAACCTGCTGGGTGATAACGGAGGGAATAGATGATCAGACAGAGCGGACACACAAACCAGCCGGCAGCTGGTTTTCCCGAAAACAACCCAACATGTTGCAGATGGTCAGGCCGAGTGCAGACAGGTGCGATGTAAAAATACATGAAAGCTCACACATAGACATCCGATTGACTTGGACTGGACCCAACATTTGCATGGGCTATCTGAAACTACTTCAAAGTAAATGTAGGATACCCAGCCCTTTACATTACTTGCTATCGTACAACAAAAATATGGCTAAAAAATATGGCTACAAATATTCTTAAAAATGTATTTTTTGTCCTACCAATAATCTTGCCCTTTTCAACTGGCAATTTCATTTCTGTCTGTGTCATAAATTGAAACCATGTCTTGTCTCATGAACACGTAAAAAAAAAAAAATCCATTACTGTTAAAATATAAAGCTCTTTGCTCTTCCTCAAATTCACGTGGCTTTATGTAGTTTGCTTGTGGCAGTACCTTGCGATTAGAACAAGAAGAAATGCTTAATGCCTTTATACACGTGCCTCTCCTAAGTCTACCTATAGTCATGCTATCTTGACATATATATATATATATATATATATATATATATATATATATATATATATATATATATATATATATATATATATATATATATATATATATATAAAAAACTACAGTCTACTGTTTGAGATACGAGATTAACAGACTCTTAATATTAATAGTCTTATTAAGAGACACACCAGATTAACACAGTATCTTCATATTTTTATTGAAAAGCGTCTGTTTAAATGAACATAACTGACATAATTTTGTAATATTAACTATGTGCAATATACCATTATAATAATGCAAAGGCAAATGAAAAGAAACAAAAATAAAGAAAGCAAACAATAAAACATGGATAAAAACTTACAGGCAAATTAATACATTTATTTGTCATTATTATTGTTATTGTTATTATTATTATTATTATTATTATTGTACAGAAATATTTCAAAATAAGAAATTTTATTCAGTTTACATTTGGAAAATCACATCCGATTATTATAAATTATGCAACCCAGCATGGAGCAGCAGGCTGTTTGATAATCTACAAAAAAGGTTCATTATCAAACTGTAAATTCATCCACTTTTTATACTTTGAAAAAAAATACTAAGACAAACTCTGCTCTGATTTACCACCAAATAGTTTAAGAAGTATTAAAAATAGAAAACTCATGACACCCAATCGTTACATAAAAGCACTCAAATGTTATAAAAGCAATGTTTCTTCCTTTATGGCGCCAGTGCTTTTGTTTGAAAAAAGAACTGGAGTGTTGATAAACCAGGTGGGTTAATACCATGAATAGTTGCTGATCAACCTGTTGGAGAGAAATACATTTTTATTTTATTGAGAGTATTTATTAAATGTACTGTATCTACGTGTGAGTGTGTGCACACGTGTGACTGTGTAAGCGTGCATGTGTGTGTATATCATCTCCGTGTATAACTGTGTGCATTCCAGAGTGTAAATAATGTACATAATCAAAGATGATATTCGTGAAGGTGAGGGATTAATGTGTACGAGCAATTTTGATTGTGTTGTGTGCCAGCTGCTATGTCCATGATGTGGATCATTGTGAATCCTTGGCTTCAATTCCCTATACAGCTGCCACTCTCTCCCACTCCCTGTTTGCGTGTGTGTACTTGCATGTAAAGATCTATTGTGTGCTATTTTTGGTTTTGTTTGAACTCTTTCACCAGAAAACGATGGCAATATTCTGATATCTGTTGAAGAAAAATGTGAATGTATCACTCATGTAAGTTCCGCCCATCCGTTTCATGAAGGCAATCAGATGTATGTGGACAATAATGTTGTGCGTATCATTGTGACTTTTGGGCCTGCCTGTCATTGCTGCAAGTAGCTGTTCGGAGGGCCAGGTATGAAAATAAATCAAGTGAAAAGGGTGGAATTGCAGTCTATGTTGCTTTTGAAAATATAAACAATAAAAATTATGTTCTCTTGCCAATGATACATTGCATTTTTTTTCACAAGTATTATGTAGAACAACATAACTATTTTATTTATTTATTTACTGACTGATCTATTATGAAACCCACTAAGAATATGCTTCGAATGCAGGGGGGCATTTGTATTTGACTTTAATGGTCTCTTGCATATAGTTGTGTTATATAAACAAATGGCATCTAAAAGACTATCCAGACATGTTAAATTATATAAATATGAGATTGTCGTTCTATTACTCTAGCACGACCAATGGCTCAAAGCATTCCCACAAGCACTACACGCGCAGACTCACACACGTCACACAACTGACTAGAGCCACATGAAACGTTTCTCTTTGTCTTTTCTCTTTCATCTCTAATGATATCACAACCGACAATCACCAGGCCACATTCAGAGCCAGCCAGAGATTTTGCAATATTTATTGGCCATATTGTGGGCGTGTTTAACTTGATTTCAAAATAAGATTCATTCACGTCCCTGCTGGCAGTGCATTGTGACAAAATTTCCATCATTACCATTATATTTAATAAAGGCTGCCACCTACTGGCTTCATTGAGTAGTGTGGAGATTAATGGACGGATTTAAACGTCTAAAATTAAAACGGTGAAATTTTAAAATGAACTCTTAAAAACTGAAGGAATCAATCACTTTGATTTACACATTCACGAAACTGTTACATTCAATCAAATGTATAAACTTGTTGTCATTATAAATTAATTTAATTAATAATTACGTCCGTCATTTTTTTCATGTAGTTATCAAGGTATTTACCACTTATCTTCCATAAGACATTTCAAATTTCCTATCGACAAAGGACATACTTAAATTTGAGATGGCAAAGTATTCTGAGGGTAATTGGCTAGAGACAATCGATGGATGTAAAAATAATGAAGAAAAAAAAATCTGGTAATATTTGAGATAGTGATTGAACGTCACTTTTCAAAGAAAGTAAACGAATAAAGACTCTGAAATGTATGGTGAAAATAGATACGTATTTGTTATTTGTGTTTTTTTAACATCGTGTTAGGTTTCTCTCCGCAGATGTTGACAAACCTATTTTGTCAGCAGAGCACGTTTATTCAAATCCTGTATAGGAGGTTGATGAAAAATAAATATAAAAAAACATCAATTAGAACTGCCAAAAACGTAGTGAAGTACACTGAAATATACTTTAGTGTTTTTTTTGTTTTGTTTCTGCACTTTCCACCACTGTTTCCACACGGTTTTAGGCATCCGCTCTAATCGCCAGTTGAAATGTTTTCCATTTTGTTCATTTATTTTTCCTCATAATTTGAATGCGATACATTTCCACTTATTGGCCAGCAGGGGACGCCAAAGAACTATGGCTTCATCTCCTGTTAAGTCTATATATACTGTATGTGGGAACCTCACGTTACTTTCAACATCATAGCCACTTCGTGGTGGAGTCACATAAAAGAGGCGCACACCATGGGGACTGGTGCTCACAAGAGGATGTTCTAGCGACTTTTGTCTTAGTTTTCTTTATTTTTTTTGTATTTTTTTCTAACAAACACTTATCGTTTAGCTTGATTTAAGCTCATCAAGTACCCGGCACACCTCAACGTGGTGGAGGACGTTAGCTTGAAAAAGTTTTTGGCTGTTCAGACTCTTTGAGTCCAGCTGGAGGAAACGAGACAGGATGAATCATGAAGAAACGGTTGCTCGACATAAGCCACGCTATGGAAGTAAGTGGGACATTTCTTTCTCATTTATTTTTTTGTGTGAAACAAACTTGGGTGAGGAATTGGCGTCGGCTCTGTTTGATGAGCAGCAGGTGGTTGAGCGGCGCCTGACTTCTGCAACCTGGAGGCGTGTCTGCTCTGTAAAAATAAAATAGCTAAGAAAATATGGCAAGTTTAAACTACAATGTCGAAGTTCTTCGTTGCATTCATAGATTGAATCCGAAAGGTACACGTGATGCGCATCCTGGACTCGATTTTGAGTGTGTTTTATCTATTTATTCACCCTATCAGCCATTCCGCACATAAGGTCTGTTCTCATAGCTTAAACATTAACCACCACTGGAGTGTTGTTGTGTTAAAAAGAAAAAAAAAATCAACACATCACAAGGCTTCGGTGTCGAGTCAGGTTTACTGTTGTTGTCTTGTCTGGGTAAACATGAGGGCAAAGTGCACATTTTTAGTCGATAATACCAATCAATTCTGTCATCAGCTACGGTAGTTTGCGTTACATGCTAGGGGGAATGTGCTTGCAGGGAAACGGCACAAATGTTAGTTTAACACAAGCGAAGCCCGAAGCGATCCAAAAGTTCACTGTGTGTCCTCTGATTTGCATGGTCTTCCTGGAAGAAAGAGACGCGCCCCCAGAACAAATGTAGTAAATATGTGACACTTTAAGTCTTGATCTGAAAAGGTAATACAGTTGCCCCTATTCTTCAGTGCTCCACACACTAATATTGAGAAACACTGCAATACTGAAAAACAGCGTGAGTCAACACCATAGAGCCAGTAACTTTAGTCCCATGATGATGTGCACACAAAGGCAGCAAACCTCATCCTGTGGGTTAAATATAACAGTACAAAAGTGCAGGAAGTATGCACTTTAGTCAGTATGGTTTGTGTGTAGTAGCTCACTTCACAGAAATGAGGGCAGCTTACATTTGCATTTCCTAATCACGCTCAGATTTACTATTCATTTTACAACTTGGAATACCTTGCAGTTCAACCAAAAAATTTTCTTTTGAAACGTTAGTTCATTGAGCTTGTAAAGCACATGTGTTATTAGAGTCATGTGGGTCAAAAAGCCTATGTTGCCTGTGAAAGCTATGCCCAATTTTTTTATTGACCTCACCATCCAAATGATACGGTTAATTGCAGACAAAATAGATTATGAAATAGTCATGTTATTGGGGTTCATAGATATATGTTTGGTTGTACCGACTAAGAATGAAAAGATATATGAACCGAAGCCAAGACTTTTGGTTTTCAGTTTTCCCCTTCAATGTGAAATCACATACAATCATATTTACCTGTGTAAACACTGCGCCAAATGACATTGTGTTGTGTATGAATGGTTGTCACGTCACAGACTTATTTTGTTCACACTGGAAGTCACGTTCTTTTTTTGATAATGTCAGCGACCACAATAAAAGTGCGGATTCTGCAAAAAATTTTGAATTGGACATCATTCTTCTATTGGCTAACGCTAGTACATCATCATTCGCACACATGCACATTCACTCAACATGCCACACGTTTTCTCAATGTCACTGTATTGCATGTATGGTTAGTGACCCCAGGTGGACAACAATACCTAAAAGTTTATCTTTATACTGTTTTGTATGATGGTATTATAGTATACACATGAACCTTTACAATATATTTGAATCACTAATAATAATCTGCCGGTTTTGTGTGCTGTGGGGATGGTCTGGAAGCTGGTCCTTGCAAGAAGTGAGGGGATTGCTTACTATCGTTTGGGTCGCAGAACTTCAGGTGTATAACTAAACCCCTGTTCTTCCCTTAGTATTCCAAGTGCATTCGTATTGGTTTTGACGTGTGTTTGGAACACCAACACAGAAGGATACTAGTCACAAGTATGAATAGAAGATTTCTCAGCACACTTTAGCGGCCCTGCAAAGTTATGTACCTGTCTGACGAGGCAATGTTTGTGCTTTGAAAATTAATAAATTTTCAACTAATTTTTATAACAAATACTTCTTTTATTAGCATAGCATATGCTAGTGTTTCAAAACGTTCAAAATAAAAAAAAAAAATACCCTCGCTGATGAATGGATATTCACAGATACCCCTTGTGGTTACACAGTGCTGTGTGTATGAAGCACAATGCTCAGGCATCCTTTTGGTTTTTGAGCCGCCAGCAATCATGGAATGCCCTGACACTTTTACCTGCTATTGTTCATATCTATAGTACTTAGTGATGGCAGAGAGAAAAATGATGACTTTAGAACTGGAAATTAAACTTCTTGTGATGTAGGAGAGGGTCTAACTGGGTGCTAAGCACAAAGTCTTTGCAGATATTAATTAACATATGGGCTGATAACTTAATCGGCAGTATGTTAGGATATTTAAAGTCACGGTTATTTAAACCCTCCAAATCTGTCAAAACTGGTAGCTTCCTTTATTCCCTCCTGCGTTGTCTGCCATAACTGGCGACGGCAGTGTGCAGCTCTCATTGTGCATTGCACAAGTGAGTATTCCTCTGCTGCAGCAGCCAATCACATTGTCTACTTCCGGGTTTGTTGGCTTCAGTAACAACGTATGTTTGCTACTGCAGCTAACTAGTGCGGCTAGGGTTGTGGCTAACATGTTATCATATGCCATTTTCACACAGCGTTTTATACGACATCACTTGAGGTTGGACACAATCTCTTTATCGAGTTGGAGTGTGGATAAGAAAGAGAACCAATGGAACTTTTGCCCCATCCAAACAAACTAAATTGGCTGATGTTGACTGAAGGTTTGTTAAAATATTTGAAAATTATAATATTTTAAAGCTGTAATTTCATCGAGATACCGCAATACCATGGTACTTTTGCTCAAGATTATCATAATGTCAGATTCTGATATCGTCCCATGTCTAATTAGCATGATTGCTAATAACTATTTCAGAGTAGGCCATGCTTTTTACTGTAAACATTAAATGGATTACGGAACCAATGTTGTATCTTGCTCCTCCAAGGCCATTGGGATGACATGTAGGCTAGTCAGTCAACTAGTTTTACCACTGGTTTGCAGTAGTGATAATACAACTAGCGTCTGACTACATCACACATCAAAATTAGCTTTCATTTGCACTGGCCTGTCAAACTATAAGGTGCATCTGTGTAATCTAATGTGTAATCTAATGAGCTCAAATTACAATGATTTAATGTTCTCCTTGATCTTCCATGTGAAAATTCTGGTTGATTATGTTAAAAGTCCAAGAGTTTGCACATCGGTCATCGAATTGGAATAGGCTTTCACCCAGCTAGACATAACAAGGTGATTGGATTAGGCCGCCAATACACAATGGGAGGGAGAAGTCATTAAGCTGCGGGTAAAGGTCAAGTCCCTGCAGAAGTCACTTGTCACTCAGGCCTTGTCTACATGTAACCAGGTCTATTTAAAACAACATAATTCTTCCCTCTTCATGTGGAAAGAAAAAAAAATCCGTCCAAATGGTGTTGAAATGATTGCTGCTACGTGAATCCGCATAGTGCCATTTTAAAGTCATATACAAGCATACCAAGTTGCTAGGCAGCAGTAGTTCAAACAGATTCTGTCCCAATTCGTTTCAACGTCACTGACATCTTTGGTGGGAAATATGGCTTGGACGTACCATTGCTATGCACCATCAAAGAGCCAAACTTACAGCCATGGTTTACTTGAGTGCTTTGAAGTGGCACCTGTCAGAGCATGTTTGTCACAGAAGTGTTAACGTAAAAATTCCATTTTATGATTACTATACACAAATGCTGTTCCAGAGAATTCAGCAAATCTCCACATTGGTAAGAGTTTTTAAGATCTTCTTTAATGAAAAAAAAAAAAAACAACACAACTGGCACTTATAGAAGATCAAGCAAACTGTAGACTTCTACCGCCTGTTTGCAAGAGTAGACTATGCCTTAAAGCAGTGGTTCCCAACAACCGGTCCACGGCCCGGTACCCGAAATAATGTTTTGGACCTGATTTACTTTTAACAGTTCGTTCATTTGTGCTTTGTTTGGCTTGGGCTTTGTTTTTTGGCGGCGCCTCTGGCCGCTCTTGATATTACATTTTGTAGTGAGAAGGATGGCGTGGTTTAAAGAGCAGTCAGTCGGTGATGCACATGTTGTTTTGTCTCTGTGATATCTTGCCCACGACTGTACTTTCTTTGTAAGAATGTTGGTGTATGCCAATATGGCCAAAATTAGTTTATTTGTTGATCCAACAACTTGTGACTGTGGATAAATGCTACCTAATATTAGTTCTTATCTTCATTATGTTGTATAGTGCTGCCCTGTATGCGTTTAGCCCGTTCGCATTTTTGTTTGTGTGCCAGGTATTTCCCTTGAAATTAATAGCTTTTGTAATTCAGTTTTATGATTTCCTTAATGTAATCTGTGTACATTTTGAGCTACTGCGAATCTAAAAATCTCAAGCCTTGACCAGTCCGTTGTGATAAAAGTAAAGGCCCCATTCTGTGTCTCCTGCACAGCCATTGACGAGAGCTTGGGGTGAAGTTGACTTCCCTTGGGCTTAACATGCTCCAAACAATCCATTGAAAATACTTTTAACAAGAACGATATCTGATCTGTCTTGTTGTTGTATTTCATGATAGCATTGTCCTCTTAATCAGCCACTTCTGTTGGAGTATGAAAAGAGGCCTTAAATTCATCAGGGCCATGAGTAAATCACTCTTTTAGGGCCACTGTGCACGTTTGTGCTTGTAGTTTAGAAAACTGCTCTCGTTTTATAATTTTAGGAATTGTGCTTTTGAGTTTAAGCATTTGGAAAAAAAACTGTAATGAGCTACATGTGTAGCTCAGTATAAAATTGGTTAGATTTGTTGTACGAATGAGCGGTAACAGTATTCGATTTCCCCCCTTTTTAGCCATTCAGGACGATGAGAGGCTGTCAGCAGAGGAGATGGATGAGAGAAGGCGGCAGAACATCGCCTATGAGTACCTGTGTCACCTGGAAGAGGCCAAGCGGTAAGATGACAAAGGCATCCACACATAAGCTGCAAGAAGTCTTGAAGCAATCGGGTGAAAGCATTTTGTACAGCAAGAATAATAGTCATGGAATTGGTATGACGTGTTCACGAAGTAGGCATAAAAGCAACATCAACAGCAGCCTGAGATGAGCAGTGTTGCTAAGAGCAAAGTTGCAGGTGTTTAAATGATGACGCTTGCATAAAGCTGTCGCAACAGGTAAATGCAGAATGAGCATGTGAAGTGATTACACGCTACTGCCAGTATGAGTTCAGATGACTTCGCGGAAAGAATCTCTATTACATGAGCTCTAATCTCGACTCGTCATGGAAGAGTTAAATCCCACACTTGAATTATAGCGTGCTACATCATTATCTGTATGCTTTCAGTTAGTTATTCTACCGACGCGGTGATCTAAACATTTGTTGTGACGTGCTTGGAAACAAATCACTTCCTTTCAAGTCTCTTCTTCCCTCACAATTAAGTTTTGATTCTTGACATTTATTCTTGTACTGTGCACAGTGGATCACAAGTGACCCCCGCACTTGGACTTGACCACTATTATTTGCTTTGTAAGGAGTTCATCAATCTTTGTAAGCAGGATAGACTATGAACAGAGACTTTATTACCTAGGTTATGATCCCAGGTTATTATTATCATTATTATAATTAATTTTGCTTAAGTTTGCGGAAGATTTGCGCTCCTCTCCCAAACTGCTCTAATTCATACAGCTGCTTCCTTCCAATTCAAGTTTCATTCTCCAACTTCCTCTACTACTCAAATAATCATTCTCTTGAGTTTTGTAAAAAGTAAAAAAATAAATTAAAAAAAAAGTTCTTCGATGCTAGAAAAGGTGCCAAACAGGATTAGGATTAGGATTTCTAATGAAGCAGGAAGAGCAAGGGATTAGTCTTTACGCTCTGGGGTTAGCAGTCGATGTTCTCAGAACAAGGATTGAATCCACTCATCTTTAGTGGAATAGATACTACATAAGAAAATAGTCTGCATTATTCCTTCTGTTTGCAAATGCTACATTATACAATGCTGTGAAAAAGTGTTTGCCCCCTTCCTGAGTTCTATGTTTCTTGCATATTTATCACTTGCAAAGGTTTCTTACCAATATAAACCAATATCAATATCCTACAGATAATCCAAAGATGTATCAAATGCAGTTACTAAATGATTATTTCATTTACAGGGGGATTCAAACAGAGGTTTTTTTTAAAAAAACAAAACAAAAAAATCGTAAAGTACCGGCAAATTGTTTGCCAGCAAAATACAGTTCAATTACAGTAACACAATTTCTGCATTTACGATACAAAATTGTATTGATGCATTTGATTTTACAATTACTGAATGTACTTACACCAAAGTTTAAATGCAAAAAATGTTTTGCATTAAAAACAAATTTTTACCATAATTTTAAATTTAGCTGTACAAACATTTTGCATTTAAATAAATTGCTTTTCTGCAATTAATTCAGGATTTAAAACAGTTTTATCATACCTAATTCAAGATTTAACTATAAAAAAAAGTTGTACATTTTAAAAATTATTTACTTAAATCTACAAATTTCTACAAAAAAAATCCAAAAAAATAAATAAATCTGACCCTCTGTAAAAAAGTAATTGCCTGCTTAACCTAATAGCAATAGAAATGAAACATATGCGATAATTGTTGATGAAGCTTTCATACCGCTGTGGATGAATTTTGTGCCTGTAAATCTGGACATGACTTAGCCAGTCCAAAACCTTAATTTTCTTCTGTTTGAAACTTTATGATTTGGTCTTTATTTTTTCCTCCCATGGTATATAAAATCCTCATTTAGAAATTGCATTCTTAGATGTATATCATTGGGTTTTCTCAGTTTGATATTAAATAAAACTTGTGGTCAATAAATATGCAAAAAAAAAAACATGCATCAAAAAGGGTGCAAATACTTTTTCATAGAACCAACTATAGGTATGAGTCATTCTCTTGATTGCAATCCACAAACTGAAACACAGCGAAGGCTCATCTGTTTTAAGGGATGAGCCTGTTTTCTCCATATACTGCTACAAAAAAATAAAGGCAATAATGAATCTTTGTTCTCGGTAATTTCCATATCGAATGATCCCGCTCTTTTTTTTAATCATGATTTTCCCCATTGTTGATGCAGTCCAGTCCTCCTGTTTTTGGAGACCCCTCACCAAAACATTGTTTTTTTTTTTCAGGTACTGTATATGTTGTACTATACAGTGTTTTAATTTGTCAAACTTTGTTTTGCTTTGAACCAGACTCTTGGACCGTCTTCTACATCTCACACAATAAACTAACTCATGACAGTGAAATGTGAGCAGTATGTTTTCAAGTGCTGGGGCATCGATTGTGGTCGTAAAGCGGCTAAGAGGAAAATGGTAATGGCACAGAAAGTGCTGCTTGGTTTCTTGCGGTTGGTCACAGGTGGGACAATGACAGGAAAGTCTGCTCAGATAGCTGTAAACATGAAACTAGTCTGTCCCCCGGTGGAAGACATGCACCCTTACATTGTTCTAAATACAGGAAGTGATGTTTCACAAACAGGATGTCCCTTTTTGACTGTAATCCCGCCAAACGCTTTGCCCCCTGAAATCTCAAGTATCTCAATCTGTCCACGTTTATTTTTCTTCAGATTGTTTGTTTGTTTGTTTTTTAACCTTTCTGCTTTTGGACTTCTACGACTGCTCTGTGATAATAGTTTGTGTCAGAAAGGCCTAGCTTTGAGATATTACCATTTCTGACAGTCCACAGGAAATGGTACTGAAAAATGGTTTTCATTCCAACCATTTGTAATTGGGGGGGTGGGGGGGGGGGGTGCTTACATATGTCATCAAGATCAATCTACGTCATTTCTCTCAACATTTTACCCCTTAGTTTAAAAAGCACCAAATGTTGTCAAAAAGCATGCATATTATGTTAGATGGTGTTTTGAGTTCCTTTTTATTTATATTTTTTTAAACATTGTTCTGCGTACCCCCACCAGTCTTAACATAACACAATGTCTGACAACCGTTCAGTCTTTGCTAATTGATTAATTCTGTTGTTGTTAGGGGAGGTGAAAATACACATAGGGTGAAAACACATTTTCGGCAGCTGAGATAATTTGGGCCAGGGGTGGATCTCCAGCTTTGAAAATGGCGTCACTCCAAGCCAGCCTGATAATGTGTAACAGATTTTCAAACTAACATAATTTAAAACCTAGCAAATCATTTACCGACCCCTTTTGAAGAAAATTGTCCCCATTGCCAGGGAATAACTGCTATACACATCTTAGGTTAAACACAGTTCGCAAAAATCTTGTACTTCAATATTTCTTCTCGGGTGGTGACCACAATTGGAAACTTGAGAATTCCTCCAAAGAAATCACGGAACCTTCCAGCACAGCAATAACTCCAGCCTACATACTGGTTAAATTACTGGTACGGCAGGCCTATTTTTTTTTCCTCCCCCATTTTAAGCTTGTGTATAAATTTTCAGACTGCAAATACAATAATCACAGTGAATATTCTGACATAGATTTTATTAAAAAATATTGAACAAGAATCAAACCAAAGTATTAAGTCAGTTTTAAGCATTTATTTCACTTCTACAGTTCGGCTGAATAAATGAACATTCATACCACTGTAGAGAATCCTTTCCCTGCTTTTAGTTCAATTTGTATGTGTTAGGTGGATGGAAGCCTGCCTGGAAGAAGACCTGCCTACTACCACAGAATTAGAAGAGGGACTAAGGAATGGTGTCTACCTTGGCAAACTTGCCAACTTTTTTGCCCCCAAAATGGTGACGGTAAAAAGGATTTATGACAAAGATCAAGTTCGGTACAAGGTATTTGCATATTTGTATTTTCTTTTTGGGGGGGGCTGCCCTTTTTTCCCCGAATACTCAACCACCACACTTTTGTTTTTTTGGGAATTACACAAATTTTAGACAAATTTGGAAAATTTGGAATTTGGAAAGACGCGTTCTCCCTGTCATTTTTATTTCTTTTCCTTTCAGAGCAAAGGACTACACTTCAGGCACACTGACAACACAGTTCAGTGGCTCAGGGCCATGGAATCAGTGGGTCTACCAAAGGTAAGGAGTGTACACAGACAAACATTTGCTCTCTTGTCTTGCAAACACACCTATGGTACATAGTGAATATCCAGTATACACCTTGGTGCGACCGGTTGCTACCATTTGAGGTGGTAACAAATAAAGGCCAAATCCAAAAGTGAACGGACACCTCTGCGGACAAGTTGTGTGTGCTATGTAGGTTTTGTACACAAAATGCATCTGGGGGGGAAAAAAAAGAAGCACTCATATGACACCCCTTCAGATAATGGGGATTTTGAAGTCGAATGTGCTGAGAATAATCCAACATAAGTGGCCAAGATAAAGCATGAATGGATTTGTGCAAGTGAAGATAAAGGCTGCACAAATTAATCTACTTCTCCAAGACTGTGTTAAAGCTGAGATAACTAACCGAAAATGTGAATGGAAGTGTTACGTTTCAAGACCCTCATTGAGATGTGGGCTCGTTGAGAAATGTTGACAAAGGTCGAGGGGACTAATAGTCACGACAGGATGGAAAGTCCCTGATCAGTGCAGTAGCATGTGATGTAGCGTCATTCTTTCTGTCTTTTTTTTTCTTTTTTGTTGTGTGTTTGTTTGCCAGAGGAGATGGGTTCTTTGCAAATCAATTGTCATTAACACCAAAACAGAACAAAAATAGATCTTAATGACTGATTACTTTTGCTATAAGTGGCTTAGAGCCAAATTGTAATAAATGTCTCCCTTTGGTTTGCCTCAGGCTGGTTGTTGCAGAATATGGCACATATTTGTGAAATAACAGTTGTATACTTGATTTTTATTCTGCCTCCCCCAGATATTCTACCCAGAAACAACAGACGTATACGATCGCAAAAACATGCCCAAGGTGGTATACTGCATACATGCGTTAAGGTAAGAATGAACTGCCTTCTTCATCTAGACAGCTACGTTGATCACACAACACTAAGTCAAGTCAAAGAAACTTTTTGACAACACAATAATCCTTTGTGTAAAGATACGAAAAGCTGGTCTCAAACTGCCACGCCTTTTCATTTAGTGGTTTTCACTTGTGAACTACTTTATTCTTATAAATCAAGCTGGTGAAATATATAATAAATGGTCAATGGAAATAGTGTCAGTGCATTTTCTCGTTAAATTGCACATTATGCCTTATTTTGTTAAAGGTGATGTATTACACATTTGTTTTGATTTGAAACAGTTTCCAGGGGTCGTAATAGCATGTCTGTGACATATACTTTATCAAAACATGATGATGATCTTGAATTATCCTCAACTTTACACACACTATTTCTTGTCTTCTTGTCAAAATTAGCTCACCTTGGATTGGCTCTTTTTAATGCAAACGCTGTCCCATATGCCGCTTGGCCAATAGCGAGTGCAGATGGTAGCTGTAGGGGTTTGAAATGTGGCAAACAACATCTCCTCGTGGATGCAAAGACCAGAATGTGTGTGTGTTTTGCTTCATGTGGCACAATGTAACAGATACATAGGCAAACACAAATACCTCCCAACCCCATTGCGTCGACAACCTGACTGAGCCACCACTTATGTGCAGCTTGTCAGCTCATGAATGAATGTGTTTCAACTCTTTGGCTGCAATTTGGAAAGTGGCAGATACTGTATTAACCTCACCTTTTTGCCAAATTCGACATGGGAGAATTTATGTAAAGCATTCACTCTGTTGAAAGCTTTGAATGACCTGATCTATATTTGTCTGTCTGCCATGTTGATGGTCGAGAACAGAGGTATTTATTTAAACCATATTGGTACGGGAACATAGTGATGCTGACCGTTTTTTTTTTTTTTTTTTTTTTAATTAAAAGAGCAATTTCAATTTGTAAGTGCATGAATATAGTGTCAATTTTATTTGCTTGACCATGCAAATGACTGATTTTAGATTACGTTACATACCGATTACATGAACTGCTTGGATTGTTTTGCTTTTGTTGTGTTTCTGTCAGGCCCATTGAGAGTTGGTTTCCTTCCCAACTTATGCACACACAGCTTCTTCCTTCCTGCGACTCCAGCGGGAGGTCTGCGAGGCTGCTTTGCTTCTCTTTGCACAAACGTGCGCACATGGAGTCAAAGCAGCAGATGTTCATGTTAGACACATGGCGGGAAACTGTCACAACAACAATGTAATGTGGATAGAAATGAGTTATAATAAACCAGATGTTGGTTGTGAAAGGACAAATAGATGGAAGCAAGTTGCATCAAGCAATCAATTACGGGAGCTGATGGTGATCTGTTGAGTCACTATGCTGGTCAGCTGTTTCTGTGTTTGTCTCTCAGAATGAATGAAACCCTGTCCATGTGTCAAGGACAGAGGTCATTTCATGTTTGCATACACTCTGTGACCAAAGTGCAGAATAATCTGCCACTGCAGCTATTTTTTGAGTTGCCCTCGTGCCAAACCTACCTTAGTTATCAATTATGCAGTAGACTTATCGGGTACCAGCAAGCCGATGAATGTTTGATGAAGTTTCCAGTCACCTAACCTGTTGAATTAGTTGACCAGTGGACTCTAATGGACAAGCTGGGTTGCCTGCTGTCATTGTGCTAATTGAATTCTGAGCCAACACTACCTCCATGTGGTGGCTGTGTGTTATTTGTGGGAAGTAAAAAAAAAAAAAAAGAGAAAAAAGAACAGCTTGGAATAATCTCTATTAATCAAGGAAAAACATACAAATCTTACAGTTGATTATGCAGATTGTCATAAGCTTTTCAGTGCTTGCTCAAGTTTTAGTGCTAATCTTACGCATGCTGTTATTTGTTACAGCTTGTACTTGTATAAACTGGGCATTGCACCACAGATCCAGGACCTATTAGGGAAGGTGGCGTTTACAGGTAACAATATACTACTTAAAAATAGAATATATATTTTTTTGTGTTCCTTGTTTTTTAACTCCAGTTTCAGTCTTGCCCCTGTGCTAATTTCACCTAAGTTTCACATTCCTTTTAAAATTCCTGCTAATTATCTAACCATCTTCCATTGTGTTTTCTAGAGGAAGAGATCAGTAATATGAGGAGTGAACTGGACAAGTATGGTATTCAAATGCCAGCTTTTAGTAAGATTGGAGGAATCCTGGCCAATGAGCTCTCAGTGGATGAGGCAGCATGTAAGTCATTTACCTTCTGTCCAAATTTCTAGAAGTTGACTTTTTTAGCACTATATTTTGTTTTATTCAAACACTCAATCGTGATGTGTTGTTCTTGTCCTTAGTGCACGCGGCTGTGTTTGCCATTAATGAGGCAATAGACAGGGGTGAGGCATCCATGACTATGTCAGTCCTGACAAATCCAAATGCCATGCTGAGGAATACCCAGGAAGCTCTGGCACAAGGCTATCAGGACACATTGAGCCAGGCCAAGACACGGAAACAAGATCAGTCCTCGGGCAGAGTAAGAGTTATACAGAGTTGCCAATTGTATTTATTGACAGAATGTCTTTTCACATTGAGCCATCAACACCAACAGCTCTGTTTAGCTAGGTCCACAAAAACTTAACAACTCTATTTTTGATCATCAACAAATTGTACATCATCAAAACTGCATATTACTTACTGAGAAGTAAAAGAATGCCCAGTCAAGCAGGATATAGTACAGCACAATAGGGGGACCTTGCTAGTTTATTTTTTTTTTCATATTAAAAGCTTGGGCTTTTCTGATTGATGAGCATATAAAAATGGAACCACCTTCACTCTTGTTGAAAGTGTCAATGGGGTAATCTCTGTTTTAATTCCCGAAAAAAAAGATTTTCTTGCTTTGGATAGTATTTGAGAGTAAGACATCACTTCTTTAAAGTTGTTGTCGGAGCAGATGGTTGCAATTGTAGTGTCTAATACAATCAACCGTAGTGGCCCAGAAAACGGTTACCCGCGATGACTTGCTCTATGAGCCTTGCCAGCACATTCCACTTGCTGCAGTGTCAGCTGTACTTCACCAAACATTAACACTTGCACTGCAAGGCAACTTGTCTCCCTCTCACTTATATTTCCCGAGACACCACCAACATAAGTGAATTCGCTTGAACACCCCCAAATTTGCCAGTCCAGTCTAAGCTCTTTGATAAATGCAATTTTTTGTATTTTTCCCCAGTACTCCACAGTTTGTACTGCAGAAAGAGATGTTTATGAAGAGCTGCTAACACAGCAGGAGATCCAGAGCTGCATAGACTTTGTCAACAGTAAGCACTAATCTTCCTCAATGAACATAAGCCTTCCTGAGCATTGTAACTTTTTGCATCAAGTGCACATGACAACAGTTTCTTTTATCAGTAACGTGCTTCTTTTTTTTTCTTTTTTTTATTTCCAGTCCAAGCAGCAATAAGGCAGGTAAATCATGCGGTGTGTACCCAAGATGAAGCATCTCTTTTGGCTGCACTGAGGCTTGAACCGCTGGCCCTGCTGGGTGTACAGGACATGAACCATGGCTGGTACCTGGAGCATTTTACCTCTTATTGTCTGCACAAATCCAAGGTACCCTTATTTTGAGTTTGTACTGTATAGCCTTTGCCATCAACAAATGTACACTAGTACTCCTTCTGTCTATAGTAAATTCAATGGAGTAACCGGTGAGCAGGTCTCGACTATGATTTCTAACAGAGTAGCAACAGAGTCTATGTGCACAGTTTGTGCACGCACATATAAAAGCATGAAAGCAAATGTGCGTTGATAGCTTTCAGTTTACCTTTCCCAGTATGGCCAGTAAGTTGTTATTTAGCATACAATCCACAGTGACAATAGCATGAAATGAAATTGAAATTTTAAAGCAATTTTCTATATTAACTTTATTGCCGGTGATGGCTAGTCAAAGATCCATTTTTACTGGGCTGGCAGTGAATGAGGTGATTATTCTACTTGTTACTATACTTCATTGACATATACCGAGGAATAAAAATGCATTACTTGGACTAAGTAACTGACTCAGTCTGACATGTTGAGGAAGAACATTTAACTTATTTACTGCTAATGACAGCTACAGATGTCAGACCCATTATGACTGGGTTGGCAGACTGCTCTACTTCGAAGTATTGTATTTGCCACTTCAACTTAACTTTGAACAAAAGCTCCAGTCAGATGTTGCTATCGTTTTGACCACAAGTAATTTTCATGTTAGTGTCATTCCATTTTATTTTATTTTTCTTCCTGCAGGATGAGGACAAGGCTGTTCTGGTGGATAAGGATGAAATCCAGGCAGTGGTCAGTTCTTGCAATGATTTTGCAGAGGCTGAAAGGCGAAGTAAGCACTACCACATGTTCACATATATCAAATCCCATCTGTCAGTGCTAATATTCTTCCATTGTTTGTCTGCCCAGAACTTGAGGCAGTTTCAGCCATCAATACTGCCATTCGTCTTGGCGACGCAGTGGAGACCGCACAGGAGCTCATGAACCCTGAGGCTCAACTGCCTATCGTCTACCCAACAGCTGCCAATCTATATCAGAATGAACTTTTTAGCTTGCAATTGCAAGGGGGGAGGGTACGTTATTGCTCATACGCAGCTCCGTAAATACGTTCTGTTTGTCTAGATGGGATATGTATGTGGTGAGATCCAATGTCTCATAATTTATGTTACATTTAGTCTGGCCTGAGCCACGAGGAGCTGAGTGTGGCTGTGGAAATGCTGTCGGCTGTCGCTGTGCTCAATGAGGTTCTGGACACCAATGATCCGCAGGCTGTGATCGAGCAACTAACAGATTCACCTTTGGGTTTTACAAATATGGACCAAGACAATCTAAACAGGTATGTCAACTGGACTATTGGTTGTTAAAATGAAATGTAACATATTACAGTATACATTTACATTCACATACATTGTAACAGACAGACTGTAGAAATTACAGCTTAGGCTTAAAAGCATGATTGCGGCCTAACACCTTTTGCGAAATTGTGTTGAAATTCCACTCTGGTCTCCTCAGGTATGCCGACGCCCTGTCCAAGCAGCGGGCAGAGTCCCTTGCAAAGGGCCAAGATTTCCTGACTTGGAATGATGTTCAAAAGTGCATTGACGCTGTCAACATCCAGGTCCTCGAAGAGCATGAACGTAAGAATGTCAGACAAGTTTCTGATTTTTGAACTCGATAGTAATTTGTAGTTGGTTGTAAATTTGTAACATTTGTTTGCATTAAATAGTGATAGTTTATACATTCCTTTCCTTCTAGGAATCATAGCAATAGCAGAGATCAACGAGGCGTTGAACTCCGGTGATCATCAGCAAACACTTGCAGCCCTGCTCCTCCCCACTGCCAAGTTGACAGGAGTGAACCCAGTCACAGCCAAACACTACCACAACGTCCTATTTTATATCAAACAACTCCTCTGCCAGGTACCAGAATTTTTTTTTTTTTGCTTTATTTATACCCCTTCTGTTGACAATGGATGTGTATTTTCTTCCCCAGAGATCAACTATTTTTCAAAGCTTAATTTGAAATGACTAGCATCATGGGCACTTAAGTCCTTTTAGTTTTGACATACTCTATTTGTTGTGGGATATAGGGTTTCCAAAAATGTTTTGATATGCTTTCTAATCCAATTACATTACATCGTGTTTTTTGTTACTGTTGAGTGTTTACCAATAAGAAAAAACATATTTACTAGTTATAAAATCACATTGGAAATGAATTATTTTGTTTACTATTTTTGAAACATTCTAAGAAGTCTGTAGATAACATTTTTTTTAATTATTCAATAAATCACCATCTCTAACAACACATTCTCATTCATCTCACTTTCACCATTATTACAACATTCCCATCTGAGTGTTGTACATACAGTTTATATATTTACAAGGAGACATTTACTGTATGAGCCTGTTTATTTCCCAGTGTCAGATGTTGCAGTTTGTGATTCCCTGCTGTGTCTCAACAATGGTCCAGTAAGGGCCCTGCCTTCTCTGTGCACGCATTCAGTTGCATATCTTAAGAGACAGTCTCTCTGGGATCCTGCGGATGGAGATGAATTGTATCTCCGGGGCAGCCGATTTAGAAATGAGCAAACACAGGAAGGGATCCAAACAACTGTGGAAGCAGCAGAGACAAACGGCGAATCTGTAATATCCGTACAGTTTGTCGTCCCCACTCGAAAATAGACGGGCGTAGTGTGCTATATGCAGGATTGCACTGGGCAAGAAGCACAGCACAAAGATCGTAAAAACCAGAGTACTGATCTTGATAAAAGGTCTCCAATTACACCCCGATTGTCCGAGGTGGTGTACCACTGACACGTGCGCATAGATGGAAATCATGAAGGGGACTACAAACCCTAGGCAAACCAGCACCAGTCTGTAGGGTATGAGCACGGAATGGGATTTTTCTTCAAGGGGAAGCACATCGTGGCAGGTGGTGACTCCCAGCTGGGCAAGCCAATAGCTTTGCTTGACCAGTAGCTCGGGTACAATAGCCACCCCAAACAGGAACCACACGATCAAGCACGCCCATACTGCCAGAGCGGTCTTGGCCAGCCTTCGATACAAAAAGGGCTTAACCACAGCCAGGTAACGCTTCAGACTGATGCACGCTATGGTCTGCGCTGAGCAGTAGACGTTGCCGTAAAACAAGGCCGTCATCAGCCGACAGGGGATTTCCCCAAAAACCCAGTTGTTCCCATTGAAATGGTAGTGAACGCGAAAGGCCAGGCAAAGCAGGAGCAGCAGGTCCGATAAGGCCAGGTTCAGGTAAAGCACAACTGTGGACAAGGACTTTGCTCTGAGTCGCAATCTGAGGAAGACCAGAATGTAGGCGTTGGAGGGGATACCCACAATCATGGCCAACATGTAAGCTAAAGGAAGAATCCAGGTGCTTACAATCCCTGTGGCGTAGGCCGTCGCCGCGTCGTCTGGGTCCACGTCCAGCCACGAGTCGCCATTAGGATGGAACCCGCCTGACAGCTGCTTTGTCAGGTTGTGTTGATATATCTTGCCCTTGAAAGATTTTGGAGACACTTCAGATTGTGTACTGTTTGTGGTCCTTGTTCCTTTGCCTATATGGGGACAAAAGCAATGTTTATTAAGAGCTTTTTTTGTTTTTGTTTTTATAAACCAAATCATACTCAAGCAATAAAGATGAAGTTTTATTTTTGAGACACCTAATTCAGATGATTGCAGTTCATAAAAAAGGATATGTACATTTTTAAATAACATTAATAGTGCATTGAGTAGTCTAAACAAAAGTTGATTGGTTCTCTAATTCGTTTTTTTTCAAATCGTACCATTATTATATTTCAAATACACAGGAGAAAAAGTTTACTTACCGTCAGCCTGGAAGGTCTGCACAGCCATTAGACAAATAAGAAGTCCGACCAAAATGTCCGCCATGTCTACTCAATGCGGAAAAATGGAAAAATGTTGGGTTTCAGTTTTTTTCACATAGTATGGCAGTTAACCCCCAATAGACTTTGCTTCGGGGCATCTCCGCAGCGGCACAACTGCCAGCGATGCGTACTCGAGCTTGACTACCTCATAGAACACAAAGAAAGCTTGACTGTTTGTTCGCTCCTGCATGCACGTTTCCTGTCTCGCCTTGAAAACAAAATTCCCCGCTGTCTGCGTCAGTAACTGCCCACTGACTCACTAGAGTGGGAGGATGCAACTTTGTGGTTTAGCAACTTCTGTAACTTTAAATAAATGTCCTTTATTATATATGTTGCCAATGTATTTTGTGAATTGAGTTCATTTAGCAATTAGCATTGGTGCTCAATCATGCGTTTCACTTTAAAATGGATGATGCCCTCATTAATTTAATGTTTATATTAAACTGCTATACAAATATTATCTTGCATATGTTAGCTATATTAACACTTGGCTTTTTAAAATTGTATTCTGTTGAAAGTGTAATAAATTGTGATACGATCATCGAGCAGAATTGGGTGGGAAATTCTAGAACCCAAGCTAATGATTTCCTTCCTGCCAGTGGTCAGGGATTGCCTTAACCCTCTCTGGAGTATCCTAAATATAGCCTTAAAAGTTCGGCTGAGTAAACATTGGTTGCTTTCATGGTTTTGTTACATAGTGGAGTGGGATCAGGACATTCAGTTATCCTTTCCCATCTTCATTTACATCATAATGTGAACGGTTGTACTTCCAAAATTGACCTGATTTTTGTGTGCGTGTGTGTTTTGTATTTTTTCTCAACAGTGAAGAATCTCATAATGCTGAGTGTATTAATTGATAAGGGTTAATGAATTCATAGTTCTGGGGATTGATTCAATATTAAATATAAGTATTTATTTATATATTCATATTACTTTGAAGATATTTGTCTATAAATGTGGCGACTTCCTTTTGTTTGACTGCAGAGCTCGGGAGATGAATCTGCTGTACTGTGGCTGGACCAAATCCAAGAGGCTATACACGCAGCTAACCAGGATGCAGAAGAGGCTTTTACAAGTGAGTGCTTATTGTTGTTTATCTCTTAAAAGTTGCAGCTCAAACTTAAGTGTTTCCCTACACGTCTTATCATATATATTTTTTAATTCTGTAATATGTCGTTAATTAAAAAAATGCACTTTACTGAAGATTTGAGCTATTTTAGTTTTTTTTTTTTTTAAATGTGTATGTGGTTTAACGTGCTTGATCTGACTGTTCGTCAGTCTTTGTGATGTTCTGTCATGACATTCTTTTCGTCTCACGCATCCATCCGGTAGCATAGCGGATCAAATGAGAATTCTGTGGAGTTTTTACTAATCTGTGAACACCCACTTATCTGGCTCAATTTTCCTGTGTTTTGACAGTGGCTAAAGCAGTAGCTGACATAAACAAGATGGTGATGGAGGGTGACTCCCAGAGTACTCTGCAGGCTCTTCAATCACCAAATGCAGGCTTGAGAATTGTACTGCCTGAATGTGCTGATGCGTACCAGGCTGAACTGGCACAAACACAAAGGAAGATGGCACCTGACGGTAATTTAACTGATACATGTCTTATTGAAATAGTCATTTGTGTGGAACTAAATTCTCCAAATTCACTTCTTTCTCTCTTAGGGAGCACCCATAGTGTGTGGGTGAAACACAGCATACATGACAGATATGACTACTTCTATAATCTGGAGACTGGCCATGGTACCTGGGAGGAGCCAGAAAACTTTGAGCACCGCCGTAGCCACCTCAATAAAGAGGAAATTCAGGTACCTTACCACACTTCAGTTTATCATTGAGTCACGTTCATTTATTTGATATTATTGATTCAATATAGATTGGTTTTTATCCCATTTAGTTTGCAGTCAGTTGCGTGACTGCTGGATATAACCGGCAACAGTTGTGGTTGGCCAATGAGTTTTTAGTGACGCTGCTGCAGGCGAGGATTCGTGGTTTTCTGGTGAGGCAAAGGCATGCTCAGAGGATGGAGTACCTGCGTCAACAAGAACCCCATGTAGTCAAACTTCAGGTTGTACCCGTTGGCATTGTTGAGTGTTTGTTTTATTTTGGGTTTAACTGAGTACCTTTACCCCATATGTAGTGTATGTGTAGAATTATATAAGGGTTTCTGTGTTCTTTGTTTTTAAACAGGCATGCTGGAGAGGTTACAAACAGAGAAAAATATACAAGGACAGAATGAAACTACTTCATAAAAATGTTACCGCAATTGTCAAGGTGATGTGTTGATGATATGCATTTTCATAAAACCATCTGTAATACATTTGAAAAATTCCCTTACCTGAATTGTGTTTATTTACTTTTAGATTCAGTCCATGGTTAAAATGTGGAAAGCCAAACGGGAATACAATGAACGTTTGCAATACTTCAAAGATCATGCGAGTAACACTTGGTTTAATTAGTTTATTCTTATTTATAAACATGGTTACATGTTTTTGTCTGAATTTACTGTTTTTGTTTTCCTTTTATTTTTGCACATAGGAGAAGGACATAGTGACCATACAGGCTTTTCTAAAGGCGAACAAAGCAAGAGATGACTATAGAACTCTGAGTAAGTCGAAATAGTTACCTTACATAATGACTGTCTGAATGCAGTGCACAAAAATGTAGATTGAGCTACATGTCAATTTGAATGGGCATTTGCATGTATACTGTAGGGTTGAGTCGCTGTTTGTTTCGTTCTCAATCTTTTGTGCGAATCCACAGCTGGGGCCAAGGACCCACCCTTATCTGTAGTGCGCAAGTTTGTCCACTTGCTGGAGCAGAGCGCTTTGGATCTGCAGGAGGAACAGGAATTGTCACGGCTTAAGGAAGAAGTTGTAACCAAAATTCGCTCAAATCAGCAGATGGAGCACGATCTGAACCTCATGGACATCAAGATTGGTTTGCTGGTGAAAAACAGGATCACGCTGCAGGTGGCTAAATCTCTCTTTAGGATATGTGAGGTATTCCACGTGTATCGGTCACCAACTACATCTCTGTTTCTCTTGAAAGGATGTTGTGAGCCACAATAAGACAATGAAGAACATGAAAAGTGAAACAAGTATAGATGATCTGGCCACAGCAGACAAACTGGGAATAAAGGGCTTAAGTAAAGAAAAGCGGAAGAAACTGGAGGCCTACCAACATCTCTTTTACCTCCTTCAGGTAATGTTGACCTTTGCTTGATTGATTAAACCATACTCACTTTCTTCACTTGTGCAATAATGAGCATTATCTGAGCCATTTATCCATGTGCAATATGTGTACTGCGTGCGAGAAAAGCCTCAGACCACACTACCACTACATATGCTGTTGTTGTGTGTGTTTTAAACATTGTATTTATATACTGTTATTTTTACTCTATTTATTGTGTTTTTATTCTCTATTTATTCTCTATTTATTTATTCACTAAGGAGTAGCACCCAAATTTCGTTGTATGCTATACAATAACAATAAAGGCGATTCTGATTCTGATTCTGTATCCCAAACATCTATTCTTTTCTCTCCGCAGACCAACCCGTCCTACTTAGCAAAGCTAATCTTCCAAATGCCCCAGAACAAGTCCACCAAGTTTATGGACACTGTCATCTTCACGCTGTACAATTATGCCTCCAACCAGCGAGAGGAATATTTGTTGCTCAAACTCTTCAAAACTGCTCTAGAGGAAGAAATCAGGTGACACGTTTGGTCCTGAATTGGGAATGGGTTTTTTTTTTTTGAAAGAAGCTTCTAATCTGTTGTGAATTTTTCTTTCTGGGTCTCAGGTCAAAGGTTGACCAAATTCAGGACATTGTGACAGGGAATCCTACGGTCATCAAAATGGTGGTCAGCTTCAACCGAGGAGCACGGGGTCACAACACTCTGCGTCAGCTTTTGTCCCCTGTGGTCAAAAATATCATCGACGACAAAAATCTTGGCATCAACACTAACCCTGTGGATGTTTACAAAGCCTGGGTCAACCAGCTGGAAACAGCCACCGGAGAAGCCAGGTAGTAAAAACGTAATGCCAGGAAAAGCTTTGGCAAGGATGGCATCATCTTTTCTTCTTTATTTATAGTCTAAAATGATACTGCAGGTTAGCTCAGACACACCAGATGAACTTTCAGTAAAATGACTGTCTTTGTGCTGCTCCACTTTAGCAAATTGCCCTACGAAGTGACTCCTGAGCAGGCCATGTCACATGAGGAAGTACGCAACAGGCTGGAAGCTTCTAGTCTCGCACTTCGCTCTGCGACTGATAAAGTCCTCAACTCCATTGTGTCCTCCCTGGATAATATCCCGTAAGTTTTGGCACAGGAATTGGCCAAGTCCAATCTGTGTCCCCATGAATATTTGGTCTCCTCAACACAGTTTGATTTCAAATATTGTTTGGGCAAAAAGTTTTATTTTTTTTTTTTGTCTTTTTTGTCCGTCGTTATCTTGTTTTTATCCACTTCTGTCTGCAGACTTATGTGCACGTTATATTCATTACCTTCACGTATTTATTAAAGGAAAAAAAAGTAGGCATAAGATTATTTACAACAAAAACGACCCTCTTATTATTTAGTGTTAAAATTATGAACAACTTGTCGACAAGTAACGTTTGCCACTTTTTACTATATGTCGCGCTGTGGATGTAATGCAACAAAATGGTAGCTTTTGATGACAAGATGTTCTGGTCCCTTTCATTTTAGAATACACTTTTCACAATTAAGTACTGTACTGTAATCAAACGCATACAACCATGTCAAGGTCCAAGTGCACCGCTAGATGGGGCTGACGTTTAAATGAGTGACTGGCATAACTGCGCAGCCTTTGTAGGATGTGGAGAAGTTGACAAGTTTATTGACAGCCATCAGTATTTTTTTTTCAGCATTGCAAACATTAATCGTGTCGATTTGGTTTTGTTTTCCATCTTTGTCTGTTGTTTTGCATGCAGTTATGGCATGAGATATGTAGCAAAGATTCTGAAGAACTGCCTCCATAAAAAGTTTCCCGATGCATCAGAGGATGAGTTGCTGAAGGTAAAAGCCTTCCTCGGTGTCATTTGTTAGTAAACATCTTAAATCCCATAATGGTATCATGATTATGTCTTTGCTGTCGCGGGCATGCTGTAATTGACATCATCTTTCCTGTCTATTGCAGGTAGTCGGAAATTTGCTTTACTACCGCTACATGAATCCCGCCATCGTAGCGCCCGATGGATTTGACATCATCGACCTGTCCGCTGGAGGGCAGCTCCATGTGGACCAGCGGCGCAACCTGGGATCTGTGGCAAAGATGCTCCAGCATGCTGCTGCCAACAAGTTGTTTGAGGGCGAGAATGCGCACATGACACCCATGAACAACTTCATATCGGAGACATATGAAAAGTTCCGGTGAGAAAACACAATTAGACTGATGTTGGGCTATAGCTATTAAAAGAGGTGCTAAAAACGTTCCATGAACAAAACCAAACAATTTTAAGAAAACAATCAGCCCTATAAATGCAACTATTTATCTGGTGAAGCCAGGAAAATATTTAACTTGCAGGCAGTTTGGTTGAGGACAAAGACAACAATATGTACTTGCTGAGTCAGCATTTGCAAGATTTGTTCTCCTAAAGGTCTGTTTAAAACAGATCAAAACGTTTTGTGGATTGAAACACACCAACAAGATGACTCTTTTGAGCACAGAGGACCGCTAAGAGGGAAAATTGTACACACTGTTTTCCACTTGTCGTTTCTCTATTCCGTGAAGGGTGTTTTTCCAGTCCGCCTGTGACGTCCCGGAACCCGAGGAGAAGTTCAACATTGACGAATACTCGGACATGGTGACCCTGAGCAAGCCCATCATCTACATCTCCATAGAGGAGATCATTAATACGCACTCAGTAAGTATGCAAATTGTCAAATTAAGGTCAGTTCATAGCAAGTGGAGCGTTTTTAGTCTGGAAGATGTGACGGCCCCAACTTTTGTGGGCTTACTACTCAAACCTATTTCCACATTTGCGTCGATGCAGCTTCTTTTGGAACATCTGGAGGCTATCTCACCAGACCCCAATGACCTGTTGCACGAGCTCTTGCAGGACCTTGGAGATGTCCCTGATGTTGAGACGTTACTTGGTACGTCACAAGTTTACAATACAGTATATGTTTGGATGCTCAGTGTCACTTCGAAAAGATGTCAGAATCAATTATTTTCCATGTTCTTATTTAAATAAGGTGAAGGAGCTGGTCAGAGCAGTGACGCAAGAAGGGAAAGTGTCCTCAACCAGCTGGCTAAGACTGAGATCTCCCTCACCCTGACCAGCAAGTTTGAGTTGCTTGAAGGGGATGACAAAGACTTAAAGACTCTCATGACAAAGTGAGTTGAGTATTTTCAAAATCTACTTGTTGCAGCCTCTCATGCGAAAAAAACAGAAATGCATGGAGACGTTAAAGACGTTTTTGCTTTTTTGGGGGGAACAATGCGTTTGACTTTTTGGCCTGAGTTTGGTGGAAACCCTTTTCTCTTCTAGCTTGACTATTTGCCAGTGTATAAAACAAGGCCCATAAATGCATGTGGTCGGATGATGTCACGGAAGAACTTCAGAGACACATACACGCACTGACCACGCCACTGACAGAATGAATCTATTATAAAGTTCTGTTGTTGTTGTTTTTGTATATACCTTGGGTAATCATTTAGTGACCCAACTTTGTCTTTCCTGCCCATGAATCATTTCCTGTCCAAACGGGAAGAAACTTGCCATTGGCGGTTATCTTCCCTATAAACATGCATCCTTCTGTGTGCAACTCGCTGCATTAGAAAGATGATTTCATTCTAACACTGAGGTGTTTACTTAAGTATTTCTATGTGGCATCCACATTTAGTGGCTGCTGCGGGTTTTTTTTCCACAAGATTCTTGTATTTAAAGCTTGACTCAAGAACAATGCATTTCATATACTATCAAACAAATGTGTTTCTTTTTATCACTAGCTTTTGTTTGGGGAAAAAAAAAAGTTTCAATATTCCGATATATTAAAAATGTAGCAAAAGGCAAATCAGCATATTATATAAAAACAGCATGTTGCTGTGGCATCTTCAGTATGATGTCTGATGAACAAGCATTTGGCACTTTTACACATCGTTATTGTTTGCATTTTTCATAGGACAAAAAGACTCATTGTAGATGTGATCCGAATTCAACCAGGAGAGACTTTGCCTGAAATTTTAGAGACCCCGGCCACGGCACCTCAGGTGACATTTTTTTTTTTTTTTTTTACTTAACTATTTATATATAAGTGTTTTAAAGTGTGTTTTTCATATGCCATTATTTTCCCCACTTTGGCTGACTGTGTTTAGATTATTATGCTGTCATGTTTGAACCTGCAAACAGGAGTCGGAGCATATCAAGATAGCAGTGCGACGGGCGGTTCAGGACGCTCAGACCCCCGACGGCCTAAAGAGCAGCCCCGCCATACTGGAGGACAGTCAGCTCCCCCTGGAGCAGAAGAAGCGGAAGATCCTGAGGAACCTTCGGAACTTGGAGCAGGCTAACCTCGTCGCTGCCACCAACAAATACCAGGACGTCATCAATGACATTGCTAAGGTATGTCATCATCTCACTTGGAATCACGTACTGTCGTCTCTCCAGTGATGTCAACCTGCTTACCTTACTGATTGTCAGGATATTCGCTACCAAAGACGCTACAGGCAAAGGAGGAAGGCTGAGCTCGTGAAGCTTCAGCAGACGCTTGCAGCACTCAACTCGAAAACGGCCTTCTACCAGGAGCAGATGAACTATTACGACACCTACATCAAGACTTGCCTGGACAACCTCAACCGCAAGTGAGCAAGCTGCCCTACAGTACATGGATCGTATGACTTTTCTATGCCTGCGCTTATCGTGCATGGTTGTTTTATGTGTGGCTAGGAATTCACGCCGATCCATCAAAGTGGACAGTAAAGGAGATGAAAAGGGCGGCAAAAAGGGAAAGCCGCAATCTTTGAAGTACACCGGAGCGAGGCTACACGAGAAAGGAGTCGTTCTGGAGATTGAAGGACTTCAGACCAACCAGTGAGTACTGCTTTTTTATTTTTCTTAATCAGTGTGCTGTAGAGAATTTTCCATGGTCACTTTAATTGTCACATTCGATATAGATGACTACATCGCCTGCTCGATGGAGAATGATCAGATCTCTAAAAGTTTAAAGTGAATACACAAGTCTAGCACGTATTGTTTGCGTGTACCATAAACATTCATGTTAAATAGGGCTTTTGCATAGATTTCCCACTCAAATAATTTTGCTCCAAGTTGAATCCAACCCACTCACTAAAAATGCCCTGGATTTGAAAATTCAACTTTTTGGAGCTTTATTCATGTTACAAACACCTCAAAGTGTTGTTTTCTTTCATTGAAGCATTCCAAAGAATTGCTTGCCAATGCTGCGCTCTCAGTACTGCCCCAACCGAGCAGATATAACATAACATGCGAGAGGCATGGTGATGTTAATTAACATCGCCCCCGTACCGCCGCGCACGACTGCATGCCGAGGAGACATTCAGGTTTTTACTTTTTGTTTCACTCTGGGGTTGAGGAGTAGACATTTTGCACCAAGTCAGCCAAGTAAACAGCAACATTTCATTTATTAGTTTTACTGTTGAAAATGTCCAAGTGTGTTTGGGAGCACACGCCCGGACAATCAACGGTGTAGTACGTAGTTCACCTCGCTGGCAGGCGGAACTGTTGTTATGAGTACTGGGTTCCCACAGGGACTGATTTGATGGGAGGAACTAGTGTTACTGTGTGTGCTCTCTTGACATGCCTTTTGCTTTGTTGGCAACTCCAATTCATTTCAATGCCTGTTTTTGGCCTCTTCATTCACTCCGCCTCTGACACTCAGTCAAGAAGTCGTTTCACTTTCTGGATAGAAATCTAGCCAAAAAAGCTCTCGTATTTTATAAGAAACGCCATTTCCAATGTGCCCAAAGGTAATATTCCATCATTTATATACAAATATTGAACCGCGTGCGCACACACAAAAACACCACCAAATGCGCTGCTAACGTTTTAAACATTTTTTGTGTGTGTGCCAGGTTCAAAAACGTCATGTTTGAGATTTCACCAAGTGAGGAAGTTGGGGACTTTGAGGTGAAAGCCAAGTTTATGGGGGTTCAGATGGAAAAAGTTCAGCTTCATTTCCAGGTAAATTCCACTGTGTCACGTTCCCATCAGACACCCTGAATATTATTCAATCAGCTGTTATTTATTAACAGCAAAACTTTAGCAAAGAAACATTCATATTGTATGTGTGATTGTAATTGCAATCATTTCTTTCTGGGGTTTTGTTAACAGGACCTTCTGCAGCTACAATATGAAGGTGTGGCTGTTATGAAGATGTTTGACAAAGCCAAAGTCAACGTAAATTTGCTCATCTTCCTCCTAAATAAAAAATTTTATGGGAAGTGAATGAGAATAGGTAATATGAGAAATTGTTTGTGCTTTGTGACAGTGCCCGGTTTGTTCAATAAGATCAATGTTGCCAGAAAATGTATAAGTACTGCCATTTTTTTTGCTCCATTTAATTTAATAAAGCTGTTTATTTTGTAGCTGTTAATTTTATTTCCTTATGTTTGGAGAGCTAAATTTAATGTATTTTAATATGAAAGGCATTCATCTTTTTGTAAGATAAACACTATTGTTTTTGTTGTCACTTGTTTGTTGATGAAGCTGTAATACCAGAAGGTGGCCTCCCCAAGGCTTGTTCAAATGCTGTTGTTCACGAGTGCCTTTTTAATCAAAGCATTGAAATCATATTTTAATGAATAAAACTTTTAAATGCTGTGACGAATATTTTTAATCTGTATTGTTTGTGTGAAGTGATTTTGTCAGTAAAAGTAAAATAAACTAAAGTGATCATGATTTTTAGTTTTTGGGCCTGCTCAATTTTGCAATGCTCTATTCTAACAAAATTAATTGATAAACATTACCTCAGAAAATAAGATTTCAGAGGGAACTATTCATTAAAGAATTTGAGTACTCTGCATTTCCACACCACTGCAAACAACAAACTATCATTTTGAAGACTATTAACATTTTGTTTACTTTTATATCAATAAAAATAGAAGCATCACTGTCGCTGATTGTTGGCTAAGAAGTAAATGTAAAATAACTTTGGATTGGTGCTGTGTTCAGTGTATTACAAGGAATGATTTGGGAGGAGTCAAAGGGGCTGTGCCTATGACCTAACTGGACTATAATATATTAAGCGTGCCATACAAGACTCCCAGTAACAGTAGCTTCAAAATGCTTCATTGCAATACAGCCACAGGTCACCCATCAGTTTGGCTGTTGTTGGTGTTTTCACTTCACGGCTCAGCACTCAGCACCCGTAATGGTAAGCAAAGTTTCTGTATTTTTGGCCACAACGATTTGTAGTACACCTGAATCCTGATACTGGGCCTAATCATTTGATTCAGTACCCCCCTGATTTTAATGATCGGGCACCTGTGATTCCTATCGAGGGTCCGCTTCCTTGAGTGAAAACATCTGCTCTGACAAAAACAACAATGCGTTTTCTGTGTTTTCACATGACTAAAGCCTCTGGGCTTTCACCGCGGACCTTCGATGGCCATGGCGAGGATTACATGGACATGTTTGGGTTTGACGGCCTCGGCGATGACGCCGGTTCCGGCTCAGGTTCCCAGTCGGAACCCGTGAGACGACACCGCGGCTCACATCGTCATCCTCACAGGCACTACTTTGTTTCGGATGAGGCCAAGCGGTTCCTGCGAAGTTGCCTGGCCACCGCCTTTGTCCCGGCGATCTACACGCTCGTCTTCATCATCAGCGTGCCCCTCAACCTCGTTGCCGTGGTGATATTCGTGCATCCCGTCCGTCCAAGAAAGCCCGCCGTTGTTTACATGCTGAACCTTGCATGTGCCGATCTGCTTTTCGGCCTGCTCCTGCCCTTCAAGATAGCCTACCATTACCGCGGCAACAACTGGACCTACGGCCCGTTGATGTGCAGGCTCGTGACCGCCGCCTTCTACTGCAACATGTACTGCTCGGTCCTGCTCATGGCGTGCATCGGTGTTGACCGCTTCCTAGCCGTGGTCTACCCCATGAACTCGCTGACGTGGCGCAGCCGTCAGACGGCGTGGGCCGTGTGCGCCGCCATGTGGCTGCTGGCCCTCGCGGGAGCGGCGCCTCTTTTGGCCTCGGAACAGATGGCGTACCTGCCCCACCTGGACATCACGACCTGCCATGACGTGCAAGATTCCGAGAAACTGAAATCCTATTATCGCTACTTTTTCCCCATCTACTGTTCCGTATTCTTCGTCGTACCGCTCATGTTCACGGTGGCTTGCTACGTGCGCATCATCCATGCCTTGGCAGCCTCCAATGTGGAGAACCGTTCCAAAAAGACTCGGGCGGTGGTGATGGCTGCGATCGTGCTGGTCGTGTTTGTGGTCTGCTTCACCCCTGCTAACGTCACCCTAATGGTCCACTACCTTGAGGTCAACCGCAAGTCCAGTGATGCCTCGTACCGGGCCTACCTGCTCGCCATGTGCGCAGGGAGCCTCAACTGCTGCTTGGACCCGCTCCTCTACTACTTTGGCTCATCTCAGTGCAGGAAACGGGTGGCGGCGCTGTTTGGACGCCGGAGTCCACATCAGGTGCCGAGCAGCTTGCGTACGCAGAGCACCAGAACCAGCGGGCGAAGGGACAGCAGCAAGCCGTGCAAATTAGAGGTTGTTCAAAGTGCGTCGGGGGGCCAGTACTGTCAGTTGGACACTTAATCGCATGACGGCACATCCCAGGCCGTCGGTGCAAAGGAAGCTGTAATGTAATGAGTCATGAGATTGATTTTTATTGTACATTTTTGGTGGTTGTTGAGTAGTGGATTGGTTATTCTTGTTTATCAGTTTTACATGTATCGATAAACTTTCCCTTCGTTTTGCATCATACTCATAGTTGGATAACAGGTGGCATTATCTTGTGTTTTTTCACAAGCTTTATATCATGAAAAATAAAGCATCTCCTATGCTATTTTTTGCTGATTGGGTGGGAGGAATCACATCATTTCAATGCCAAAAATTCAGAGCTCATTTTCACTTCATTTTGAGGTTAACAAATATTAATGGGGGGCCTTTTAAGATTAATTAAGGCTGAATTATAGATATAACTATAGTTAAAGCAAATGTTATGACTGGTGATCAAGTATAATACTCATGGTCTACAGTTTAGGGAAGCATGGAGGTGCCAATGTGGAGTTCCTATTTTTTACTGTCAAACCAATCACAATGTACTTGCAAATACAGTATAGTCATGTACTGTACATTTACAAATACATTCCAAAATATTTTCAAATACTTGTTTACTAATACATTTCAATTTACTTTCAAATGTGTTTGAATGTATTTTTGAATATGTTCAATCGCACTTACTTTCAACATACTTGTAAGTACATTCAAACAACAATGCACTAAAAACTTGCAAACATGCGCATGTAGGTTAAATGCTCAAAACATATGTTTTTGTAACAGCCCGTAGCATTATGGGACAAAAAATGTTTCTAGCATTTAGCAAAGGCGTTTGGATGTATTTTTAAACAAACGTACATTCAAACATATTTTCTACTTGCAAGTATGTTCAAATGGGTTTACCAGTTCATACCACATTGACAGCACCACACCTCTGCAAGGTTTTAATATAAATTGAATGAAAAACTTAATGATTGTGCATATACTTTGTCTAAGCAACTAATATATGTTTTACATGTTTCTTCATTTGTCTCACTCTGCACTCTGCTTGTCATCAGCACACAGCTCTGGAACAGGAAGACAGATAAAGACAAAGGGAAAGAAAGACGAGATAAACACTTTTAGTGAGTGCGGCGGCATCACAACACACTTTTGAAGGACATTCCATAATCTCCATTTTCTGGCAGCCTGAATAACATTCATTCAGTGTTAAGGTAAAAAAAAAAAACGCTCACCTGAAATCCCATCATATTTATGGAAGTTCTCCGGGAAGTTCAGACAACCGATTTGCTTTTTGAACTCTTCAACATCGTTGGGGTCAATTGCTCCACTTCGTGCTGAGAGGTTTTTGATTTTATTATTTAGTTCAATGAAGCACATTGATCTGCTATGTGAGAGAGTAATGAGAGATTTGCACACTCACTGAACTGCATGAGGAATCTCCCGGTGACATCAAGATTTCGAAAGTTGTCTGTCCACAGGAGGCAGTCGGAGCATGTCCGCAGGATGTAGCCTTTGTGATCGGCTAGGTTTTCTTCAAAAAACATGCACGTAGTCATCGTGCAAGAATATTTATACAAAGTATAGTATCTGGGTTTTTCATGCAGCAAAAACAGCGTGAAGATCTGCAGGACTCCTCACAAGCACAATCTCATGTGAACCAATAAATTGGATTACAAAAAAATATATATATATATGCCTCTCACAAATAGATAACAGTGCCTCTTACTTACATTACTTATTTACGTTATAGGTGAATACTGGAAAATAAAAATGATGAACTTAAAATGTATTGCATATCAATGTTTCATTAAAAAAAATCATAATTTTGTGTTTTAACAAACCTTTCTTACAATTAAATGCAAATGTTTTGCACTTCCTGCAATCCCAGCTGACACTGTTTAACTTATAATTAATTCCATTTTTCTTTTAACTTTCCTAAAGGAAACAGCACCAAGTTAATTAATTTGTTCATTGCTGGCAATGCTTTACACTATAGTGCAGCAAATTAAAGTATAATGTAATGGATGGTACTACAAAACAAACAGTTTAACCTCTCTAGAGGTTCAATGAAATCAGCATGAAAGAATTTTTTTAACAGCTCTTGTCGTGAAACTTATTGTGCACCTACTGTATGTATTTGGCGGTTGTACAAAGTTTCATGATGCTTCATAAATGATTCAATATTCTTCATTTTAGCTCCTTCTCTCCCACCTTAATTTTTCACACTTTTTCACTTACTTCGAAATGTGGTGGCTAGTTCAGCAACGGTTGCATTGACTTCGCCAAAAAAGCAACGATTGCTGCGGGGCAGAAACATGCTTTGAGTTTTCCTGTCACAGTCTCACAACTACACCAAGCAACTTACAAGTTTTGCTCGCCCCATCGCAATGTCACTAGGTGACGTTCCGATGTCGGGGACAAGTCAATCCAGAAGCTTTGCAAAGACCCTAATGCCTGGTGGTAGGGCAGAGGGTCACCAGCTCCCATCACATAGACCCATTTGCCAAACACCTGCAGATAGACCGTGCATACGTGCGCGTGCAATGAGATTCATTTGGAGACTTTCAGAGCTACCAACGATCAGTACCATTTGACACTGTTCAAAAATGTGTCAATTTTCTTGCCGTTCTTCAACGGCAAAACAAGAGCCAAAAAGGAGTCAGTCAAACCTATACAATATTGTTTAACAAGTCAATTGAAAAATTTCACAACGTATAACTAAACAAAATTGTGGGGGGAAAAAATGTTACTGTATGTGCATATAATGGTTCTACCTGTCACTTTACATAGCTGGCAAAGAGACGTGAACATTCTTTGTACTTTTCCGACCACTGAAGATGAAATTGGATCATTTTCCTGTATGATTTCACAAGACACTAGAACCGCGAATAACATGACGAGCAGCTTTATCCAAAATGAAATGAATAAAACAGCTCAATTTACCTGCTGCGGCTCATCTGGCATGAAAGGTTGGACCAGGTCCTTGCAGTCAGGTGCAGAAGCTTCACTAAGTGAAGCCAGGGCTAACAAAAAAAAGACGGGCCAGGTCATGGTTTCGCTGCCTTACTTCAACCGTGTTACTTCCCAACACTGATTTCTCTCAGTCCTCTCAAAGAGTAAAAAAAGCTTGTCAACTTATACCGAATGAAGGAAAGAAAGGAAGTGTTCTCCTCTCACACACACACACACACTCACCCAAAAAAATGCACCAAAGAGCACTGTGAATAATTACGCTGAGATGTGCTTTCACGGGCGCTGAATGACCACTTTTAAGGTCCTCTGTCGGCCTTGAATGGACTCTGGGCGAAGTGCCACAGCCCCTCTTTGGATTAGCGGGAAAAATCGTTTCTCTTGTGTAACGAAGGTTGGTTTCCCGTAAAGGATTTGTATTGCGGGGACAATGTGGCCCTGACAGTACAAAGTTTCCAGGCAACACTTTTTGTCGAGTTTTTTTGTAAAGAACAGCGTGTCATCTTTTCTGTGCGAAGTGATTGACAAAGAACTGAAACACGGAGCAGAATTGCATCATTTTATTCAGCTACAACTGACCAGTGTTCTCTACCAAAAGGAGGATTCAGAGCTGTGTTCGTCAACCACCAAAGAATACACACAATACTATCAGGTTTACGTGTTATTCCATTGATTAGGATCACTCGTGCATTTTTAGTTAGCTATTCAGCTGTATTTGTCTGGGCGTCTAAGCGCTTCATTTTATTATGCAGAATCAGCAGCCGGCTCCTCTCCTTCGTTGGTTGCGACGGTCTTCCTCTCATCTGGACACAAATCTGAAAAGAAACCACCAAACAATGATGCCTGACACTTTAAGTCACATGACGGATGATACAAAGGTAAAATGGCAGGCGCACCTGAGTCCAGAAAGTAGTATTCTGTGGGAAAATTAAGACACGCGGCCTGTTTCTTGAAGGTCTCCAACTCGGATGGCTCCAGTTTTCCAGTTCGAGCTTGAAAAAGTAGGAGATAAACAACTTGAGTGGTGAGCGCACCGATAGAAAGGTAATTAACAGAACTAAAAAGTTGACATTTTGCAACAGGTATAGTCCATTCTAATGTTTGATTTTCATATTGATACTATCATGGTGCATGATTCAGTATGCATACATAACCATCCCCATCTGCGTACATAAATGATTAAAATTCAAAAGTCCATTTTCATTGACATTTCACTGAAAATCCTACTGGGTCTCATATAGGTAGTATTCACATGACGTCAGAGAAGCTCACCAATTGACCGGATGAGAATTTTCAGGGTCTAACAAGCATTTTTGAGCAAACGTAAATGCCGAGGAGAGTATATATTTCCATGACATTACTTTCATTGACTAACAACTTCACAATGGTACACACATGCAGCAATTTAGGGCGAAATTAAAGGAAGCTTCTTGTCAGACAGAGTGTGAATGTACAAAGGAGCTGACTGGCTGCAGAAGAAACACATGGATTACAAGGAGCAATAGGTGTACTTGGTCAGTTGGGAATCTTTCCAACGTGTTCTGACAATTTTGTTGAAGGTAAGCGACCCTCCTTTAATTTCTTACGTTTCCTCTGGCCAAACATCGGAAATGTAGTCAAACCGTATGAAAATAAAGATTAATCCACAATATTGTTGTTATCTACATGAGATTGCATGTTTTTAGTCGACTTCTAGCTAGCAAAAGATCACAAGATCAAGTCAACCCGTGACATCAGTGAATACCATCAATAAGCGACATGTTCTCTCGGGTTCATATGTTAGCGTTCATGCGAAGTACGGGACGACACAATTCAAGAAACACATACTAAAGAGGAAAAGGTATCGGCCTTTAGATTTGCCATCCGGAAGGAGGGTGGTGTCCTCAGACAGGAGGCAGTCGGAGCAGGTGGAATAATATTTGCCCTCATGATACGATGTGTGGTTGTTGATGTTGACTGTGCGGACATGAAAGAAAAAAAAATCCCACATCAGCTTAAAGTTTAGAGAATAAAACAATTGAAGCGGTTTCACAAAGACGTCTACCATTAGACATGTGATATGGGATGTAATACCTCTGTTTTTAGGGGCTTTTGGAAAAAGTAACATAGTAGTATAGTAGATATTAAAAGTCTACACTGCCCCTTTTAAAATGGAGGTAAAAATGCGACCAAGATCAATCATTTAAAAGATTTCTGTTCAGAACGAATACATCCCATTAACAGTCATATTGAATGAGACTCGCTGTTAAAAGCACCTTTGAGCAATCCTATGTTAGTGAATTTTTTCAAATGAAAGGTGATAGGTGTCAAACTCCAGTCCTTGAGGGTGGGCATCCCGCATTGTTTTTCGATATTTCACAAACACCAGATTCAAATCACGGGGGTGGTTCTTAAGCTCCCGCAGAGCCTGCTTTTGAGCGAATCATTCGAATCTGGTATGTTGGGAAGAGAAACATCGAAAACACCCCCTCGGGGCCTGGGAGTTGACATCTGTGATTTATTCACTTCAAACACATTATGATTTGGTTCACTTTGAAACTGACAATGAAATTACAGATTTTGGGGGGTAAACAATCCTTTTCTCAATCATTTGCCCTTTTGGATCTCAGGTATGCAGAGTATGCAAGCTAGTATTGTTTTGCTGCCATCTCATGGCTTCTTAGTGCCAGGTAACCGTGTTGAAGTGAGTTGAAGAGCCACATAGTGTTTTTGCACCATCTTGTGGTCGCAATCGGTAAACTTTTTTTCATGGTGGGCCTAATTGGCGTTCATTTTAAAAGGTCAAAAACTCACCACTCATGTGCAAATAGCTTAAAATAATCTAAACTTTTGTGGTTGTAACACCACATAAATTAGAGCATTCTTGCATTCAAGTAAAGATGAGCTGATGCATACAAGTGGCATGACTGGTCATCCCGGAGACGGTGACATCAGCTGACCCCTGGAGACATTTGTTGTCGTTCCTGTATTTTCACAGGGCAAAAAGGAATATGAGTTAAAGACAAGCGATCGGTTCGGATGCAAAAGCTCCAGCGAGTACGGCGTCCTTACAGACGGTCGGCCCAGTAGAGGGAGATGGTCCCGCTCTGGCTGGATGGCGACAATTCAATCCATGAGCTGTTTGCAGCAACCAGGTCGCTCTTCAGACCCGGCTTGTCCCATGATCCCACATGGAGTACCCATTTCCCAAAGACCTGAAACAGGAAACATTTGGGCCTACTGGTTCTTTTCCATTCCACAAAAAAACATTCTCTAGTGTCAAGGAGGTTGAAAAATTTGAAACATACTCATCAATTGGGAAAATGAGAAGTAGAGGGTGACACAAATGTCGATTTTTACTCCCGTCCTATTCTGTCCCATAGTAAAAAGGAAAAAACAAATCCTGTCCCGTCTCTGAAAATGACTTCCATCCTGCCCTGCTCCCGTTCAAAATGACTCCCATGTTGGAGGTCAGATATATTAAAAATATTAAATAACAAAATCTGTTGGTGTTTAGGTTTGTGTTAAGGTTTTCTGGTCCTTTCTGTTCTGGGTTTTTGTTGGGATTTCATTTGTCTTTGCACATTGTGAGGCGTTTGGTCTTTTGGTCATGTTTCTGTTCCTCTTGTGTCAGTGTGTCGTCTGTGTCATTGTATCCACTTGTCCTTGTTAACCTGCGTCCCATTTGTTGGCCAATCAGCTCCCTTTTCCAGTTGTTTCTTGTCCAGATGTTACATGTTGTCTAATTAGTTTTGAGTGTATTTAGTTTCCAGTCGCCGTTCAGTTCTTGTTGGGTCATCGTCTAACTGTTGCTGTCCAAGTGCTCTAGTTTTTTCGGTTCCTCGTTGTACTCGTGAGTTAAACTCCTGTTTTCCTTTGAGTCTAGTTGTAAGTTTATTTCCGAATTTTTGTTTGTTACTTTGTCTACAGGTTTCAACCTTGGTTTTTGGTCTTCTTCATTTTAAATTGTTATTTTTTTGTGTACGCCTTGCGTCCGGTCTCCCTGCATCTGGACCCAAACCATCCCCACCATGCCAGGACATAACATAAAAAAACAAAACAAACAAACAAATGTGCCTAAAGATTTTTCTTCTTCCAACTGAATGATTCCACTCTTGTCTGCCGTCGGATTCTCTAAAAAATGTCAGCCTCTATTGAAAACGCAGGTATAATGATCAAATTACAGTGGAGCCATCGAATGTAAACATACCTAATTAAATACAATTTGCAATTCCGCCATAATTTTCGGGAAGAAAGCTGCCAAAACACAACCTTGAAAAATAACTCTATGCCTTTATGTTGCTTTTTCTGTGGCTTTTTGCTTCTTGCGCCTGCTTCATTTGAAGGGTGAGCAGTTTCACTTTCTTTTAGTTCTTGTTTATTCGGCAGTGATTAATTTCTTTGGATGCTTGCCGAGCAACCAAATGGGTCAAAAATGTACTTGAAAAGGTCACAATTAATCAAGATTTAAGAATTGTGTTTGACTTTCCACTTGATTTCTTCATTGATCATTAAAGCCTGTGCACAGTTTTACTTTTAACAGCAAACAGAATGACAACACAATGAGTTTACCATTCATTAGGATCCAGTTCAAAGAGTTTTTAAATATGATTTTTATTTTTACATATATTTGAAAATAACAATTATGATTGAGTATCTCTGTGATTGGTTATTATTTCTTGACCCAAGACCGCATGGTTGAAATGAAGACAAATACCCTAAGACCGCACCAAAAGAGAAATCCTTTATCATAATAACAAACAAAGACCGCATACAGTAAAAAACGACATGACACATTATTGAGGTTTGGAGCACACTCAAACTCACAGGGCTGTGGTTGTCCAGCTGCAGAGGTTTAACCAGCTCCTTGCAGTCAGGTTCGGATGCAGCGCAGAGGGAGGTGAAGGCGAGCAAAACGGCCAGCAAGCGGGCAGACATGGCTCCAGACGTAAGACCGCTGCAGAGTGCGTGGATGTTCTGGAGGCTGCCTGCGGGTTGTCTCTTCGTGATGTGTTGTATAACAGTGGGCTGGAACACACACACACACACGCACACACACACACACACACACACACACACACACACACACTGTGATACAAAGCCCCTCACATGTGATGCCCGTCGCCCGGGGACTCTTGTGTCCTTTTCAACCTTTTATGTAACAGCTAACGGACAGAGTATGAATAGGGTGGCTGCCATTATATGTGTTGTGAAACAGTAGGCCTTCCTAGAACCCCAGGGGTCCAAGGCTAGAAACCATGCCCCCCCCCAAAAAAAACAACAACAACAAGAACACAAAGTGATGCATTAAAACACATGGGGAAGGATACAATTGTGAACTTAAATGCATAATTCATTACGTCAGTGTTAAGACGCAGATTGCTCCCTACTGAAGCACCGGTATGCAAGACTCCGTCAAGCAGATTCAGCACAAGCACCATTTGCATATAAATCTTCAGTTGACTTTTGAGCGCTGCATTGTTGTGTTATTTTAAATGACTGAAATGCCTGTAGTTTAGGTTTGGCTGTACGCATTGTATTTTGAGGAAAATGTATTATGTTTTTATAAGTTTAATATTTTTTTTGTTAATATCTAGCATAGGTATCCTTAAATCAAACATTTTTGATGGTTGCACACAAGCAACAAAAGAGCGCACATTTCTTTTGTTAGTACCTTACAACGGTAATTTTTAATCAAAGAAAATGAGAATGAGCCAATGACTTTTCCAGCAAAGGAAATTTTTAGACCTTGTTAGACCATTAATCATTCCTGGTAATTTCTTGTCAAAGTGTTTTATAATTAAGTCAAAGGTTTTTTCCTCTCTATATATTCTGGTCAATAAAAAGTCTATCAACAAAAACACATTTTCAAATGCAAAATATTCCTACTGGAACTTGGAGACAGATACCACTAAAGCAATATCAGAACACAAGTGACTCTGCATTCTATATTTTCCTCTTTTTAGGTTGGTATACTGTATCCTTACCATTTGTTTTTTGTTGTTTTTCGCCTTCATTTCACTTCAATGTCGAGGTAGTGTACATACCGAAGGACGAGGTCTGAGAACATCGACCAGTTTCGCGTCATCTCCTTGCTAAAGCAGGAGCAAAATCTTCTTCGTCAATGTAGCCAAGAGACTCCAACTTCCTGTTGAGGAACAATTACCTTAACACGTCAGTGCAGAAGGGAGGAACCAGCTGGAAGTTGGAATAATCACTGGGTGCACAAATGGAGAAGTACCAGCAGCTAGTTGAGGACTGTTGTAGGAATGGGTGGAAAACTAGGTGCATGCCAGTGGAGGTAGGCTGTGGAGGGTGTGCAGTAGATGGATTGTTAATAATGCACAGTCACCAAACAGTGATTAAAAAAAAAAGAAGAAATCTTGCTACTCGATGTTTAATAAAAATCAATTCTGATCTTTGTGTTTGCGTCAGGGGCTAGTGTTAAAATTGAGTTCATCATCATGCCGTGACATTTTTATTGGATGACATAATTCAGACTGCCGAAAGAAAAATGAAAGGGAAAAAAAAGACTTCATGGCCAGCCAGTGTTTGATTTTTCCATGTTCTGCATTACAAAGCAAATATTAGGTTTTGTTAACCTAATCAATATTTGATGTCCAGGTTAGGGCCACCCAATGTAAAGGAGGTGAAGGGGAATAAACTGACAAAGAACAGCTCAAAGAACTTTTTATGATGACAAAAAAAAGAATGAATCAATAATGTTGTGGCGTGGGAATTATGGAGGTCCATTTTGTTTTAGTGCAAACTAAAGAAGCTTGTCTAAGGGTTTCCATTATTTGGAAGCCTCTTAGAGTTGTCTATTAAGAGGATAAATCAAATGTAATGCCAATGTACTTTTTTTTTAACTGCATTATGATTATGTTGCTGTAATCATTCTGCGGTCCATGTTTAATGTCTGTCTATCCCCTTTTACATTACTAATCCCAAAGAAAACATCGAGGACAATCACCCAAGCTTTTGCACTCATTTACCTCATTAAGTCAATCTCACTGTGACTTATGATCATTACTGCTACATCAAAATATACTTACATTCCACTTTTGCAGAGATGTTTTAATAATTTGAGGTAATGTTTTCAAAAGTGCTCTTCCTAGCTCTGGAGAGGAGAAAATAAAGTCATAATTGCCCCCAAACAATTGAATCCAAATGAAAGGATTCCTTTTGGATGTTGAAAACGTTTCACCTTAAATCCATAAAGCTTCATGTTTTGTCAATCAAAACAGAGGAGAACGTTTGCATCATCTCTCATCCTTTCAGAACCGCATGTCATCTCTCTTCTGAACAGGAGAAGAGAGGTAGAAGAGACAGACAGGTAAAAGTCAGAATGAAAAATGCACACTTACTAGCCATATATGGAAACAAGAACACCAACCTCCATTTGACCAACCCTAGCAGACACACCCACCAGAGACCTAAATAGGGGAGCTCATCACAGTGCAGGTTTTTCCAGAATTTCCACCTCGTGGACAATTATTATTCCTGTTACAGAGTTGTCTTAACACACTAATAAAGAATAAATAGAAGTTGATTGAATAGAATGAATAGAATTGAAGATGAGCTCACAGTCCTTTGTCTGATGATTCTGATGAATTTTCTGACATAAAATGCATAACGGCGTCAACGCACTGCTCTCACCAACACGGGTTCATTCTATCAAACGATTCTCCATGGAACCCAGTATTCATAACAATAGCTCCATCTGAAGGTGAGTTATTTACTGGTAAGTTTGATGGTCCAGCTGTGTGCTCCCAAACACACTTTTTTGCATATGCACATAAGCATTTTCTACAGTAAAAGGTTGTAGCTAATAAATGAAATGTTGATATTTATTTGGCCGACTCGGTGCAAAACCTTGCCTCCTCAGCTCCCGAACCGAAACAAAACTAAAAGACATGGATAAGGTTGGTGTGTATTTACTCTCGCACAGGCAGTATGGCGAGGTGTAAGCGAGGTACGAATTGCTCCTGTCATTATAAGTGCACTTCAAGCCATTCTCATCTACATGGGCGAGGCCAGTGAGAGAGCGCAGAATAAGCAAGGAATGCTCAGAAATGCACCGATGAAGGAAAAGGAGTTTTTAGGGTGAAAAATTGACATTGGAGCATGGTAAAAAGCTCCAATAAGTTGTTACGCCCCCTTTAAATGTGGAGTTCTGGCTTTAGAGTTTGTCGAGCACTGAGACAAAAGTCACTTTGCTGTTTCTGATTACTGAGGCTCTGATCATGAGTTCTCATCATGGCCAAGTGTCACCACGACATCTCATCATGTTTATTCACTTTTGTTTGAGTTGGCCATCACAGTACCTTCTGCCTTCTCTGTCTGATCTAAGCTTGCATTTATCGTTTTTTTTTGCAGGTGTGGGCAGTAAGGAAATACGAGTACTCAAGTACGTTTCTCTCTCTCTCTCTCTCTCTCTCTCTCTCTCTCTCTCTCTCTCTCTCTCTTTAATGCCATATAAATGTGTCTCTTTTTGACTTGTATTGACAGTTTAGTTTCTCTGCTCTCAGGCTCATGCCCAGTTGCAGTAAACACCTCACCATGTTCGTTTACTGTTGTGTAGGTCTGCTGACTCTGTCCTATGTGACAGCTGCGTCTGATTTGAGCTGTGAAGAGCTTGTCACGCCTCTGGATGATCGGAACCTGGTACGTTGTATTCAAAGATCTGCTTGGAATTGCTTCAAAAAGACAGCGCCATAATAGCTACACAGTAAATGTAAAGGATATTATACAGATTATGAATAATATTGCTTTTTGCTGAAATGCTGTTGTAACATGATGTCTCTGAAATCCACAAATAATATTTTGGAGAAAAGCCAACAATTGGCCAGCCCACAAGCGCTCCTCAAGACTTTGTTCCTGTCTTTTGGACCTCTGTATATGTCTCAATAGATTTCTGGAAAATGGATATTTTATGTTGGAACATCAGACAATCGGGATTTCTTGGAAGAACTTGAAACCATAACTAGCTCCTGGATTGAACTCTTATCTGTACCCGGGAGTGATAACTTCACAATGACCTGGAGAGACAAAATGTAAGTCCTTGTTTCACTCTCATTTTTTTCTTAAAAAAAAACAAACCAAACACTAATGAGTTCCCGTTCCTCGAACAGAGAAGGAAAATGCTCTTTTGACAACGTTACTTCCGTTTTTACAAACAGCTCTGCGAAAGTAAAGTGTAAGTACTGCGTATTCATACATCTTCTTTTCACACATCCATTGTTTCCAGTCCCGCTTAATGAGTGTTTATGTGACAGTGAGTGTGAGTGATTTTCACTTTCCATCCCACCTGTGACTGACGGGAACGTCAGCGCCAGGTTCTCATTCTTGAACAGGTGTAAGAGAGAAATTAAACGGATGGATTTATGGGATGACAGACGAATGGATTAATGAACTGAGAAACACAACCACGTATTGTTCTATTATTTTGATAGCTCAATACAGAACCCCTGAGGAAGAACATGCTGAGACATATTTGAAGACATGTCCTGACTGCCTGCTTTTGATTGACACAATGGTATTGAAGATCCCCAATTCCAAACCCCTAAAAGGCCGATTCTTTGCACTCCTGAGTGAGTCTCCGTGTGCCTCTAACTATTAAACCACACTCCATGAGGCGATCCAGCATCCTAAACCGGTCTGCATTGTGTGCTATAGCTAAATCGGGACGTCTGGATGATTCTCACCTGGAAGTTTTCAAGAAACAGGCTGCATGCCTCAAATTCACACGAGATTTGCACTTTGGAAATAGCACTGGTAAGAACCACGCTTCCCATTCTGATTTCTGATGCTGAGGTCTGACTCATAAGGCCTCTTTCTTTCAGATCTGTGTCCAGAAGATGATCAATAAATGGGAGGAATACTTTTCAGGGACACAGAGCCCATGACGGACAGTCACAATCACATCTCATCTTTCTTCAGACTGAATTCACGATGTCCACTGCCAAAGATAAATTGTCTTTTCAGATACTCCCACTTGCAGCTGATACTCATCTGTTCTGTGCTGTTTCATGGTTGTAACATGGATACAGGGTTAATCATTCTACCTGTATACAAATCAAATAAATGAGATTTGTTCAACTGGATTTTAACCGGCTGGTCATAAATAGCAGACATCGGATAATTGTGAAAGAAATGTACGTTTTGTACAAAGACATCGGTCCTTGTTTGCACTCTTTGTGTGAGTGTGGAATGTTTTGTTGGGGGTCGCGGATGCATAGTGTGCTCATTCCGGGAATTGACCATTTGCACCAATTGCCTCACAAGCTTGAGTTTCACACATAATACACAAGAGCTACAGAGCAGACATGGAAAACGTATTTTGTTACTGTAGCTCACTGGAGTGGGGAAAGAAAGTCAGAGAGGAGAAAGAATGACAGCTGTTTGTAGCACTTGTTATGCTACAATATGAAATATGATGTTGGTATAGAATTATAACTTAGGCTAGTGCAGAAGATCTTGGCTTGGCTAGGAGGAAAGTGAGGTGCTCAATGATGAAAACGAAAAAAAACGAAACAAAGTTTGTGTGAAACTAAATCAAACGCTGGACCTTCTTATACAACACCATCGGCAAAGTGCCATTGCACAGTCATTTCATTTGCCATTTGCCACGATCATGAGTTCACTGAACTTACCTACTCAATAAATACTGTACAACCTACCATCGTCACTATAATTATTTAGCTCACAATATTGATCTAGTAATAAGATAATGTCTCGCCTAAACACCTAATCTATTCCTCTTAGGCAATATTAATGCCCCAGTGACTTAAAAAAAATACTAAACGCCGCAGCAGGCAAAAAAAAAAAAAAAAAAAAAACAAGATTTTTTTTTACATGCGCTCTCTCTCTCTCTCTCTCTCGCTCTCTCTCTCTCTCTCTCTCTCTCTCTCTCTCTCGCTCTCTCTCTCTTACTCACTCTCTGACCTTATAAATGTTTCTTTTTTTTCCCCAAAAGCCATTCTCAGTATTGTATCACACTGTCAGACATCATGTTTGTTCATTTTTGTTTAGGTCTGCTGGCTCTCTCCTCTCTGACTGCATCTTCTGATCCAAGCTGCGATGATCTTGTAGTCCCTCTGCAAGACCGCAACCAGGTTCGCTGCATAAATGCATTATTATCCGCTTGGCCTTGCTTGACATGAAACAATGCTAATGTTTATGCACACATTACATACAGTACATGTGTAGGAAAATCTAAAGGCTGTGAACTTAAAACGTGCAAACAATACTTCTTTTGTTTTGTTTTTTTAGTAGGATATGTTATGTTGAATCTGAAATGTGCAAATAAAAATTGTTCCGGGGGAAAAGCAAACATGCAAACTAAGTCCTCTCTAAGACTTTGTTGTCTTTCGTATCCGTGTATGTTTTCTTAGATTCCAGGAAAATGGATATTTTACGTTGGAACTTCAGACAATAAGGATTTCTTGAATGAACTTCAAACAGTTACCAGCTTCTGGATTGAACTCTCACCTGTACCCAACAGCGATAGCTTCACGATAACCTTGAGAGAGAAAATGTAACGTTTTAGTTTCTTTATCATTACTTTTTCTTTTTCTTGAAAAGAAAATGGTCAGCGTTGTGGCTTTTCTTTACCAGAAATGGAAACTGCACTTTTGAAAATGTTACTTCTACTTTTCCCAGTGGCTCTGCAAATGTGCAATGTAAGTAAATTCTGTCTGATAGCAATGGCGTTCATACAGTACTTTTTTTCATGCAGCCATTTTGGTAAGACTTTAACTATTTGGATGCATGTGAGACTGAGTGGCTTTCTGTTTGTATCCGTCGGACCCTCAGTTGAGGGTAAAGTCTGGGAGAGGCTCTCCACTCTTCTGGCTTGATGGATTCAGTTACAGTAGTGAATGGCACCATACTTTTTTTTTCACCAACGTTATCTTACAGCTCACATCAACACTTCTGACGAAATACATGCAGAGACATACCTGAAGACATGTCCTGACTGTCTCCTCTTGATTGACAACTTGACATTGAAGATCCCCAGTTTAAAAACCCTAAAAGGCAGATTTCTATACCTCTTAAGTGAGTATAAACACGTCAGCAAAAGAGGTGACAAATTATCATGTCTTTTTTTTTTCTCAAAAGTTTTTAAATGGTAGCTTGTGATATTAGGAACTTGATTATGTGTGCAACAGCAAAATCGGGAAGACTGGATGACGATCAACTGAAGGCTTTCAAGAAACAAGCCGCTTGCCTCAACTTCACTCAGGAGTTGCACTTTGGAAACAACACTGGTAGGAACAATGCATAGCATGACGTTGACGTCAGCCTTGTAAGGCATCTCTCTCTTTCAGATCCGTGTCCAGAAAAGCACCTCTAAAAATGAGAAAAGATCTTTGACTATGACTGCCCTTCACACAACGTTCAGTCATCAGACACGAGATCTGCGATTGCATTTTTCAGGTCCGACTTGCAGATGGTGTAGTGCATCTTTTTCATTCGCTTTGGTACATTGCTCAGATCAGTAGTGAATTCCTCAAAATGACTCTTTCAACGCTCATATCATTCTGTCACTTGAACGCACGAAATAAAATAAGTGGCTTCTTATTTCTTTGAACAAGTTGTCAGTGCTTTGCAATATACAATTCTCCAATTCTCTGCTGTTTCATATACTATCAGTAGCCTATGTAATGTATTAAGGTAAACTATATTATTATGAGTTTCTGTTGAATTCTCACACTGCACCATAGTCTGTACCTGCAAAATGATGGAGAAAGTTATGATAATATGTGAAGCATATTGAAATCGCTATTACAATTGACAAAAACCAAGAATGGTAGCTTGTAGAAAGACTGTGCTTTGATAACTACAGTGCTGCATGTACAATTTTCCAAAAGGAGACTGTCCCACATTTACATTTCTGCTTTTTTAAAATTAGTTATTTTTTGCACTATGGTGTGCTGTCTTTTTCTCACTGTATCACAATGAGATGGTTTGTCAACAAATTGCTGCAAACAGCAAAAGTGAAACGTAAATCTTTATCGTTCAGTCGCTTTCAATCAATCATCCTCTACTTTCTTATTGGATTTAAAGAGGGTTTTTTTCTATTGATTTGAAACTAGTTTCAGAAACTTGATGTCATTTTCCCCAACTCTTGATACATTATAACACAGGCTGATCAACGTTCACAACATTGCATTGTGTGTTCAAAGCTTTAAAGAACATTTGCACTCACAGAATCATTGGTTCGGACAGTAAATTTATCATGAAATATTTTGAACTTTTTCTTTGGATCAGCCACTAACAAAATGCACATTTTGTGCACATCGCCATTAAATACTGCAATTACAAAAATAAGCTCATATAATGCCAACTCACTGAACAAAGCTGAAATTCATGCATGGATAGAAACCAAAGGGCAACATTGTTTCAATGAAAATAATGATTATAGGAACAACAAAAAAGTCCAGAAAAATATTCCATGCTCTCATCATTTTATGGAAAGGACAAATAAAGATGCTGTCATCATGCCGTTCTCAAGTTTTGCAAATCAGTCATCTGATGTATGAATTATTTCAGTCACGAGACATGTGCACTTCAAATTTGATTAACAATTACTCTTTGCAACTCCGATCCGAAGCAGTCTTGCAAATTTCTGATCCTAAACTACAGAACAACAAAAGCCAAAGTTTCAATTATAGTGAATCAGATCTTATATAACATTTCCCGCACAGCTACATTGAACCGAAAGGTGTTTTGTTAAGCCATTTCTGATTGAACACAGTCATCTATTGTCACTATATTTATTCATCCAACAATATTGAACTAATCAACAACTCTAATATATATCACATTATCAAAGCCACGGTGGCTTGAAAATCGGCTGAACACCATATGAATTGAAAAAAAAAAAAAATGGAATCTTAAACATGTTGTTTTGGGTCAGTTAAATACACACATGTTCCCTAAACTGCAGAAGCCCCCATTCAATACAACGATCACCAAAACACCGTCAATGATCACAGACAAGAAGTCGTCAATCTCAGGTCCTAAGTCCTGGCTTACATAACATTCTATCTCTCTCTCTCTCTCTCTCTCTCTCTCTCTCTCTCTCTCTCTCTCTCTCGCATGCTCTCTCTCACTCTGAGCATATAAATACTTATTTTTTTCCCTATCAATCGGCATTTCTTCTCCCTATATCGTGCCAAGCTGTCAGACATCTCATCATGTTTGTTTATGTTTCTTTGGGTTTGCTGGCACTCTCCTCTCTGACTGCTTCGTCTGATCTCAGCTGTGAGGAGCTTGTAATACCTCTGGATGACCGCAACCAGGTATGCTGTGTTAGAAGCGTTACCTGCTTGGGATTACTTGAAAGTAATAACAGAGAGAAAAGAGGCTATGAACTTAAAACGTGTAATCATCATTGATCTGTGTGTGTGCGTGTGTGTGTGTGTGTGTTTGGGGGGGGTTGAAATATTCTTTCAGTATGATGACAAGCAAAACAGTTTCTCCTACCAAATGTTGTTGTCGTCTTTTGGATCTGTGTGCATGTCTCCTTAGATTTCTGGAAAATGGATCTATTTTGCTGGAACAGCAGACACCAATGAGTATTTGACTGAACTCAAAACAATTACCAGCTCCTGGGTGCACCTTTCACCCGTGCCTAAAAGTGATAACTTCACATTGACGTGGAGAAACAAAATGTAATGCTCATTCTTTTTGATCAACGCAAATGGATTCTTTGTGATTAGCACAAATTCCAAAGCATCTAACACCTTCATTTTTCTTTACCAGACTGGGAGAATGCACTTTTGAAAATATTACTTCTACTTTTCCAAGCAGCTCCGCAAATATACAATGTAAGTTCATTCATACAGCTCGTTCACCACCAGCCATGGTGGATCAAAGTCCCAATTAATGACCATTAATGCGAAAGTGTGAGAATTTTTGGGATTTGTTTTGACGTTTCTGACGCAAAAGTCTGAGACAGGCTGTATAGAAGGATGCGTTCATTTCCTGCAGGAAATGTTTTTTTCATGTTCCTATCGTGTAGCTCAGTTCAGCACATCTGATGAAATCCATGCTGACACATACCTAAAGACATGTCCTGACTGCCTCCTCTTGATCAACAACGTCACATTGAAGATGCCTAATTCCGGAGGCAGATACCTATACCTCTTCAGTGAGTCTCTCCCATTTACTTACACCAACGCTCCAAATATAATGCACCTTTTTGACATCATAAATGTGTATGTACACCACAGCCAAATCAGGAAAACTCGCTGAAACTCAACTTGAGGTTTTCACAAAACAAGCCGCTTGCCTCAACTTCACTCAAGAGTTGCACTTTGGAAACAGCGCCGGTAACAACTCGGCTTTGCATTCTGTCTGGCTAAAGTCGATATCCGACTCAAGGCTTCTGTCTCTTTCAGATCTGTGTCCAGAGGTGAACGTCTAATGTGAAGAAAAGATCTTTGAAATGGAGACTGTGTGATGACAGACACCACCTTCACATCACATTTGCTGTCAGACATCAAAATATGTCGCTTGATTCGCCATCCAACTTGCAGACGATATTCATATGTAATCGGTTTTGCAGTACTGTCCAATATCGATCCAAGACCGGCAAGAAGTGATGCGTGATTTTATTTATTTATTTTTTTGCATGAAATGTTAAAAGAGACTTGATGAAGTGATGCTATTCAGAACAAGCAACCATGTTTTTTTTTGTTTTTATATGAACAATATATTCCAAACTTGGGTTGCATAAACACAACCTTAAACATGAGAATGTACTAAACCTGAATAAAATAAATACAAAATAAATGAAAGAGCGGCAGTGAAGTCTGAAATTGACTGCATATGAGCGAGGATGAGTATGTGTTATTGTAAATACATTTAAGTAGATACTGTACCATATTTACATGTTCTTAAAATGAATTATTTTTACAGAGGAAAACTGATTTTTTTCAAACTGTGTTACTTAGAAGTTATTTTGAAGTATACAGCAACTATGATGGGCACTCAAGAGTTAATGGTGATGTAAAGTGTGCATGCTGACGCACAGCCTGGGCAGAAACGCTGAAGATTTCAAATGTGTTAACCTCACTCCTCTTTAGCTGTTTCTATTAAGAAGTGTTTATATTGATTTCAGTGAACATCTCTTTCCCTTTGACCAAAAGTTAAAAGTAGCAATTTATTTGAAATACCGTAATTATAGTGAAGGTGAATTTTCAGTCAATTTTGGGTTCTCCATGGAGTCTCCTTAGCATCTGCCTAACTTACTACTTTCAGCCTTGACAGAAGGATGACATGTTAATCGGCCTCAACTATTGAGTGTAGCCAATGATGTGACCAAAAGAAGAAATAATGTAGAAATGTAGAAGAAATAAATTTAACCCCATTATTAACTCGAGCTGACAGTGGATAAATTATGCTCATTTTTGACTGACTCCTGGCTCTGATGTGGGCCCGAGACAACACGTCGCATGATTACCATTCTGTTCAAAGATGAACGTTGTGTACATTCAATTAAATTGCCCCCTGTCGTACAATCTGCATACACCCCCACATCCCTGTCCCCTACCCACACCAACCACTTCCAGTAGGCAACAGTTAGTGTGCTCCTCTTTTCTTGCGTCCTCATTTTTTCTTGCATGCTCCTTTTTTCTTGCATGCTCTTTTTTGTGTTCTTCTCTCCTTTGAGGTATTTTTGTTTTGGGTTTAATCACATTTTTCGTTTAATTTTTGGTTGTGTCGTTTGCACTTCAGGGCCGCCGTGGTATACATTATGTGATCAATAGATGTTTACATAAAACTACATATTTAAAAAGACAGACAATTGCTTTCATCAAGTACTGTATGGTTGACATTACTTTTTTTTAACTTTAATTTATTATTAACTGAGGTACTGCAGCCTCTTCTTGACACAGATCTGGAAGAGAGAGACGACACAGGTTATACTGTAGGTGATATACTGTAGGTGTTGACTCTGTAGTTGCATACTGCTTATATTAAGCAGGCTCACTAGTGAGGTCAAGATGGCGAGAGTCCACATGGCTCCTTGTTCTTGTCTTAAAACCCCTCTAGCTTCTCCTTTACTACTCAAATTACATGTCTTAGTCCACCTCTGCCAAATGTGGTGCTCGACCATTAGGTTAACTGTTAGGTGAGCTCAGATGTTCAGGGGTCCAGCAACCCCGAGGTATGTGTCAGCCCAAGAAGAATGCCTTTGTTCTCTGGTATTTGACGTAGAAGTTACACTGACAAAAAGTACCACAATGTGACTTAAGCAGCATACTGAAGACATTTTTACAAAGTAAATGAAGGCTCAACAGTCACGTCCCAAAATGCACTTCAGGAGCATTGATGAGTCTTCCTGACCTTGCTGCCATACACAAAGACTACCAGTTGTTCAGATGTGACAATGATTACTTGTTTATCGAGGATCTTCTGGATTGATGTTGTTTTATAAGACCGGAGTACTCAACAGGTTGACATTTTTTTTCTTTTCATGGGTTCCAAACGTCATCATGATGGATTCATCAATCCAAAAGCGGCTGTCGGGACAATTCCGTTTTGACATGCCAGCTTAATGCAAAGTTGTCAATGGAGGCTAGCTGCATCAGGAACTGGTGTTTGCTGTACAGTATATTCATTCAAAAAAATCAACATTGTCTGATAGTCCAATGTACGGTAAAATATCCTTCTTCCTGCAACCAATGGACACACCACACGTGGAACAAAAATATTCAAGAAATTGGAGACCTTTTTTGCCCACCATTAAGTCTAAATTTCTAAAACAAACAAATAGAACCCCATTTAGTAGAGGTTTAAGCACTTTTCATCTCGTCACTAGTGCAAGTGCAAGCCGAGAATAAATTCATATGAAACAAATGTGAAAGACAGATGTTAGCAACCGGGACATACCAGGTTCCGGTCATCCGGTGGTATCGGTGAATCTTTGCAGGTCGGCACCATTGCAGAAGTCATAGAAGAGAAAGCCAGCAGACCTAAATAAAAGGGATTGAGTACGACGAGATCTCTCATGACAACCGGACACTGAAGTGAGAGTATGAAGAATGTCCACGAATGTGAGAAAGAAGCCCAATTACCACATATAATGTATGAAAGAGGAGGGGAGGAGGGAGATAAAATAGAGAGAGGGAGAGAGGGAGTGGAATCATTTTGTAAACAAAAACGTGGGACTAAATAAAACTTGAGACTCAATAAAAATGCACCTCTTTGATGTAATGATATTTCATTGGCTTATTTGCTTAGTTCTATTGACTAAAATGTTACTAACATGTGACTAACATCCTCTGTATGCCAAATGACTTCTTATAATTCTGTTGCTTTTTAGAATAACAGTTCCATTCCACCACAACACAAACAAACCAATTGTTTTTATGCATGTTAATTCATACTTGTGACTATGTGGTGACCCAATTACAAGTAGAACCAATCTGTAATCAGTAAAGAGACTATGCATAGACTGACTGCCATATGGTAATTAAAATCAAAAGTATGGTTTAAACTTAAAGGGATCATGTGGTGAGGATAACTCATTTTCTAAGCTTCTCCAGCTTAATGTCATTCCTCACCATTGGTGCACACCAATGTGGTAGAGGTTTTCTGCCACGATAGCCACCTTACAGTCACAGATCCAATTGGCCACCTCAACGATGGAGACATGTAGCACGGTCCATTCGGACTCAATGTCCCTCCCCTTCCCTGGGACACGGACAACGTTCTGTCAGAAGTGGGACTTGAAATTCTTTGGATTCAGCCAAGCATTTACAGCAAATCATCACAACACATTTGGTTCTGCCATATCAGACCGGCATTTTTCCTCACTATCGGAGCCAACACACAATCAAGTGATGATCACTTTCCTGTGCCGCCTCCCTCTTAAAAGGATCGTCCAAAACATAAGGCAGCAAATTCAATGACGTGAATACAGTCGCTCATCGACTCTAATCAAGGGTATCCTGGTGCCAAGTCCACACATGGGCACACTAATGCTTGAACATGGTGTTTGTGTCTATACTACCCACAATGACCTCAGAAGTCCTTTCACAGAACACTGCTCAGTTTCTGATCGAGGAGGTCGTTCCTCACAATCGCACCCTTCCAGGTCCCGCTGAGCTGCTGTTTGGCACATAGGCACAAACATCAGTCAATGACTCATCTCACCCAACCTGAAGGCCAGGGTAAGCTACCCTAGCTGTCATCCACTTGGGTGAACCCAACTTACAGGCACAAAATGGGGGGGGGCGATAAGTTAGCCAAAAGCTGCACTGTTCTGCTCTCAGAACAAGAGTGGAAGTGTCCAATCCCCCAGAAAGAACTGGTACCAGACTCCAAACTGCTTGTGCCGGCAAGTTTGATTCCGTGCCAGAGAGAGTGAAGGATCTGACCGCCAAGGTCCTGCCCAGTGATGAACTACATGTCTACCAACTTCAAAAACATAGTAAACTAAAAAACAAATATCTGTCCATTTCTTTCTCTCTTTCTACTTTCTACTGAATTGCAAGATGAGTCGGGGCTGTGACAGCTGCCCAGCGAGGAGCAACATGGTCCCAAATATGGTCCATTTGTCCCAAAATGAAAATCAAGGTGCGCCTGGCTTTATGGAGTGTGCACGGGCTCCTGTCAATGAAAATAGGGCCCACTATGCTTCCTAAAAAAAAAAAACTGTGGAGTAACCAAATGATTACGAAGCAAAGCGGCTGTAAAGAAAAATTCCAAAGTCAAATGTTTCTTTAGAATGGGGCAGTGAATTCAGATCATGCAGTGATGACCATGGCCTTCTTAATGCTCGCACGGTGATAATTACGGGAGGCATCAAGTCATGTCATCATGCTTAGTAAAATTTACATCCAGCTTTATTGGTGCAGTCGTTTGGAGAATGTAGAGAAAAGGTCAACCTGCATTACATAACGTAAAACATTCTGTACTCTGTTACATTCCATATCAGGTCTCACATGTGCCACTGTGGTCAGTTGGAAATGCGCAGATTCATCAGTAAAACACAAGGCCAAAACAGAAGAGATAAGACATCGACTGAGGGAAGAGAAGCTTTATAACAGCATATTCAAAACCATGAAATACTTCTCTGTATATTTACAAAAACTGAATACAAGAATTAAAAAAAAAGAAGTGAACACATCACAAATGGAGTTCAACGTACTGCCACCAAACAAGGTCCAATTTACAAATGTGTCATCTTGTACTCTCACCTATGGCTTCATACTGTACTTACAAAAGAACCACAAATAAAGTCATCTGTGTGAAATTTTTCACATTGCATCATCATCAGTCCATTCGTCCCGATAGCGATAAGAATTTTCTTTAAATAATACGAATCATAATAGCAAACACACATACAAGACAAGGAGCTACATTTGAGGGCTGTACACTTTGCAGTTAAGAATGCGGAGGGAGGATGTTCACAAGCATGTGGACCTTTTGTAAATGATTAAAAAAAAAAAAAAACATTGGAAACAATCCCACGTTCTGTACCAACCACTCTTTTTGTCCACACTGATGTCATAGTTTGATCGGATGATGTCATAGTTTGATCAGATGATGAGTTGAAGTCTCCAATGCTAAATCTTCTTGCGTTGTAGAACTTTAAATAAATTAGCGCACAAAGTAACTGGCCAACGTGCGTGGTTGCAGCCACTGAGCAACTTGTAGTGAATATTGTTGATTATGCGGCATCAAAGGTCAAGGAACGACCTAGGGGCACATTAAACCAAATAATGACTGGAAAAAAAAGTCAATACTCGATTCCATCCATCTTAAACATTAGTTTTGTCTTTAAGTATTAAAAATGAAAAACACATATTCGGTTGCCGTGGTTCTCAGTACTCAGTGTGAGTATAGGACAAACAAATGTAGAGAAGGCAACATACTGTAAGAATGTGCGCTAAAACAAATAAAGCTCAAAGTGATGCAATTGTAAGGTTTCCTTAAATCTGTAATAAATATTTGTTAGAAAGTCGTTTGAAAAAAAGTCCATGGTGACAACCAGTTACAGAATACTTAACCATCTGGATTGTCTAAACCTCAAAATAAATAAGATGTTAGCCATCTTGTCTGTCGGGGCATGAAAGGTCCACGCTCAAACATAATCAACTTTTCCTCCACGTGTTTGAATTGTTCCTTTGTACAGTCGCATAGTTGCAGAAGAGGAATGGATGTGTGGCCAAGTGGATATTTGGAACAGGACAAAAGTTAGATGGGGCAAACATTGGGGAAGATTTGGGGGCAAAGTCCTGGGTCGCTGTCCTGATTGGGGAGGTCATGGGCGAGAAGGAGGAGTCACGGGTCGACGTGACTTCAGATGCGATCCTTTGCTTTGTGTCAAAGGTTGGCAGCAGGCGAGCTAACAGGCTGCTGGCCTTGTCTTCACACGCTCATGGTCATGTTCGGAGAGTACTGCGCAGAGGCATCAAAGACATCCTGTCAATCCAAGTTTTGTACTCAACGTTTTTGGAACGCGAGCTTTAAAAGTCGGGAATTATTGTGCGCTTTACACAGTCAGTTCACTGCTAAAAAATTCTCAAGGCCCTTTCTCAAGGCTCTTCACACCAGGGATCAACGTTCATTAATTGATGATGTCACTGAAGTATTTTTCAGTATTTACAGCAGTACTAAACCTTTTGTATGTCCCGGGCCAGTTTCACAAAAAGATTCAAATTGGCATCGAAATATATATTGAAAGTAGGGTTGAGAATATTTGTCTCACAAAATGACTTTTGGGTTATGATTCAATTCAATACCAATTTTTGATTCAGAACGATTTTTCCTTCCAAATGGTTTGATGGACAACGATTTCTGCTTCAATCCATAGATGTGCAAAGCATCGTCATAATCTACCCCAGTCTGCTTTGCAAGGCAGAATGTCATTCAGTCTTTTTTGGTGTGCGGACCACATTTTTTAAATTTTAAATGTGGTAATTTTTATTTATATAATAGATGTGGGAGCATTTTATATCGATTCCGCATTGCAGTATATGAGATTCTGAAAAGTGCAGCTCACCAATTTGATAAATGTAGTTTTGTAAGAGGTTGGGAGCCCTGCAATGCGCCGGTCAGTCTCATTTCATAGATTAGAGTATTGTTACTTAGATCTGGACATTAGTAGGTGGAGTAGTTAAGGCGCTTTCAAGTTGACTGGTTGATTCAACCTTTACACTATGCACTGAGCAAAAGCTCTGGTAGACACAAGTGTATATTCCAACCTTTATGCACACTTTAACAATGTCAAAAGCAAGGTCAAATCTTCACTGAATTGTACATATATTTTTAAAGTATACTGTATATCTGTATTATCTGTGTCAGCAATTTTTGCATTTTTGTTTTGCACATTATAGTAGAACTCCTCTACAAAGAAATCATATTTGCAGCCAGAAATTTTTCACAATGGGACTTTTCACTACAGAAAATCTATGTAAACATTAAAAACATGTTGGCGAGCTCCACGCGTCAAATGACGTTATTTCAGCAACCACGCCCCTCCAAGCAGAACAGATTTTTCGCAACGTGTATCTTCCGGAATTTCTTTACGAGCGGAAAACACGGCGGACGAACTATTGCTTATGGAAGTTCACCTGGACGAACACCTACATGATTCATCTAAAAATAAAGACCGTGATCAAGATCCTGTAAACAACTCCTGGCGAGCACCACGTTTGGGAGAGATGAGTAGTCTGTTAAAAAAAAAAGCTTGGAAGAATTTAGATCGTTTGAATCTACTAAGATTCTCTACCTCTATTATACAGTAAAGTTGTTTATATGCTGTAGAGTCCATTTACTGCCACCTATTGTATGGCAGAATATCGCCTGACTGCGGGGGAAAGCCGCTCCGAGTATTAAGTGCTACAAAACGGGTGCCGGCGTGTCAAGTATGAACCAAGCTAGACTTTTGCTGCAGGATTTTCTTAGTTATAGTGAATTTCAGTGCAACGCAGAAATAAAAATCATATTGTGCAACGGGGGGATCTTTCGTCGTATGAGGAAGTAATAAAGAGGCTTCAATGGCTGGATTTTTTTCACACCGGGGGAATTTCTTTGCACATGCAAGTTTCGTTGTGGAGGAGTTTGTATTTGACATCCTCATTATCTGATGCAGTTGATAAACTCACACTTTCACTCTGAAAAGGGTTGAGGAAGTTTCCAGTCATCTCTCCATCTTCTCTGGGTGTTCCTGGCTGGTTACTCATACTCAGATTACCAGGAGAGTTCTGAGTAAACACAAGGAGAAAGCTACTACTGAGCACATGCATTGACAAACCTTAGGAGAAAACCGGACGGTTTTATCCTACCTTTGGGAGACTGTCCATATCACCGGATCCTGAGTAAAGTACAGCACATCCGTCATTAGCACATTTCTCTACTAATTATTTGACAAATTAGATCCCTTTGTTCGTGTACCTAATGATCCATTCATGTGATGGGGCTCCATTCCAGCCATTCCCCCTAATGGGCCGTCACCTCCTGCGCCCATGGGGAACTGACGCACATATCACACACACAGTAGGAGGCTCAGACCACGAAGATTACAAATTGACAATCATTCATGATTGCATTCTAATACTGATTTCAAGACCTGAACTCACATTTGGTCGATTGCCGCCTGGGGGGCCTGTGCTGATCATAGTGTACATGTTGTCTCCCGAGTTGGTTGAATCTATTGGGGGAAATTGCGGTGTGACTATAAAATGATGGAATGTAGCACATGTACACATATATACATGCATGCATATCTAACCTGCTGGACTTGGCATGATGGGGGTACCGGGTGGTCCTCCTCCTCCTGGAGGTCCCTGAAAATTGAGCAAGAGGTGCCATAAGAACCATTGTATTATGTCACTATGGATCAATAGTTGACTGAACAAGGATTAGACAAATAATGATTGGATAAGAAGCTGGGTGATTGTAATGGGGAAAAAAAAAAAAACAACAACTTTGTTACTCGGTCCACGCAAAATAATCTGTTGATTTTGGATTAACAGCGCCACTGCTGTTTGCTCTCAGGCGATCAACTATTGAAAATGTTGACAATTATCAGAATTTGCTCCAATTTAGTCAGTGAGATTTTATTTTTATGTTCATTTTATAGAGTAAAAATACTGTACAACAAGTGTAAAGTTGTGTTTCGATATTTATTTTTTAGATGTTGGGATTGGCAGCCTGGTTCAAGGAGACCCAAACCAAACCTGCAGTGTTCCAATTCTACTCTCGATCTATAAAAATCAAATTTGAGATCAACTATAGCCTACATACCACATAACTGCCTGGAGACGCAGATGAATAAGGAGTCTAAAAGACACACAACAAATGTGTTAAGTACAGTAGTAAAAAAACTGAAGCAGTAAAAGGTGAATTTAAAGGCGAGTGTAACACTTACGGAGTTTGAATTTGGAGGATTTGGCCAGGGTCTCCCACCTCCTGGCCCCCTGAATGCACACACAAACACAAACATACTTTAGTCACTGGCATTGCCTCAGATACATTGAGTTTGACATTGAATTGACTGAGTTGGCAAACACACTCTCATTCATAAAAAGAGAGCACACACATGAATGACAAAATATTAGTGAAATAAAAATGAATGCAAATAACACTTATTAATTATTGACTGATTACCGGTATTCATAATTAGGTATAATTAGGCAATAAATACAACGTGAAATGAGAATTGATCGTTATTTTCATTAAGAAAAATTTCCTTTTTTTGTTAGCTTCAATTTAAAACGGGGTCTAGTAGAGCTTGGAACAAGGGCACAAATTCTAAGTTCGCAGTTTGTTTACCATTTAATCAGTGAGTCCCGAATCAACTCAAATGGGTTTCTAATTGCAGTTTTGCCGAAAACGCATGTCACAGTTAAAAAAAATCTAAGATCTAATTTGATGATAGCGGTAAATGGAGTGTTGCTTAGGCCACACCATTTGTTGTCGAAAGCACTTCACCAAGCCTCATTTCACTTGCTTGAAAACATATGCGCTAAAGCATTACAAATGTGTTAATGTAGCCGCATCAACCTATGGAATGCTTTTCCCTTTTAGTTTAAAATTACTCATGTTAATTTCCAGGTTACCCCACCGTACACTGGACAATTAAATCAATTTGAACCATTTCAAATCAAGTTGCTTGCATTGAATAGCTAGCTCTCAGCTAACCTAGGTATTTTCATTTTTTTTTTTCCTTGCTCGGACAGCTTTAGAGAACGACATTGAGTAAACAAAGCTGGTGATATTCTGCCTAGCTAGGTTTTATTGACTAGGTGCTTAACAATTACATGTAATGCTCATTTAAAACAAGCAGTAAAAATAGCTGATATAGTATACTATGAGTACTGTATACCATTTCTTCAAATGGTATACATGCCCCTTGGTGGCGTCATCTGCTGCATTGGCCCGCCCATATTTGGGTGTCCTAGATAACTTTTGAAAACTAAATTTGATCAACTCGGCGTGCTGACTAAAAAGACGAATATTATCTATAATAATTGTATAAGTATACCTTGAAGTTGTATCGTTTTTAACATTGACAAAGAAAAAAAAGCAATGTAAATCAACTTTCAACAACTGTAATTACAGCATTTATACAGGTTATAGCTTAGTCTAAAACAGAAAAAAAAATAGCCAAGTACATCAACATGCCTGAAATTTCCAAACAATGATGAAAATTCTTATTTTATCACTATTACACTTCACATGACAAAACAAAGCCTTTTGCCTGGGATCATCCACGCCCCCCTTGGCATCACCTTGCTGCGCCCCCCCCCCCCCCCCCCCCCCCTCCAGGGGGTCCGCCCCACTATTTGAGAAGCACTGCATTAATTAGACCCCAAAGGGCCAGTTTTGTAATAATACAACGTTACATTTAAGCCTTCAAAAATATGCCCTCCTTTATTCTTTACCTCTTCAAACCACATTTACATCATTAATGGCTCCCATTGTTCTGTTCTGAAATGCTATTGGATGGCAGAATGGGTAAATAGGCCCCGGTAACTGGACATACATTCATTCAACTTGAGATTCTATCGTGGTCCACACGAGCATGTTCTTTTGGATGAGATGAATCAAGAATTAAGTAAGTAAAATGTTTGAAAAAAATGTCTGTCATAATTAATGTGTCTAGATTATTAGTTCATGACATCATGAAATATACTGATACTGCGATGTTTTTAACATGTTTTGTCCATGTTGTAATTTTACAACATTGGCTCAAAGTGGCAGCACAAATTGGGGCTGCACTTTGAACCCTATATTGATAAACTGTACTTGACACGTCTTGATTTTAGATGAAAATAAAATGATTTGCTGTACATAAGTAATTAAATAGCACATTTCAATCATAAAATGAGAGTAATTGTGTATTTATTGTAGCAATGCTGTTGCATAGTTTGAGAAATAATACTGTATACAGCTGCTTGATTGCCTTTGTTTGAAATGTGTCATTTAATTAGCAATGTATTATTATTTGTATTATTTTAATCTAAAATCAATTATAAAAAATTCTGTTTTTAAGGTAGAAAGAACTCTGTAGATGATCTGAATACGAGGCCTACTGCTTGATGGCCCTTTTGGAAACGCGTCTGCCTGTGATCTTGAGGAACAATAAGGTGCTAATACTTGGACCGTTAGTCTGGAATGTGTGAAAGCAATGAAATGTGTGAATCCATTGTGGAGACATAATTGCTGCCAATCAGTAAATCTTACTTCAATGCTACAACCCAACCACCACCATACTGCTCATAGCGCCACCCCAAAAGAAACTGGGTTCACCTGCCCATGTCCCCATCCCAAAAAAACAGTGATTCCACCTGCCCAAACCATGTCCTGTGACTGGTACAATGGCTGGACGCTTTCACAGAGAGTTGCCTACAGGTCGTCCCAGAAGAACATAACTGTGGATGAAATCATGATCCAACTTCAGGGGAAAATTCAACAACACCAAACAGTACATTATTGTTTTTTAATCAATTACTTTTCATAAAAAAAATGCAAAAAATCTTTTTTTTTTTTTTTTAGTATGGCCTTCTGGGGATTAAGTATACTTAGCTTGTACTGAAAAGTATACAGCGGGGAGAGGAAAGGGAAATGAGAGATCGTAAGCTAAGCAGCAGGTAGCATTCGACTCAGATACAAACACTTGGATTTGTTTTTTGCCACCCAATTTGCTTCTCTATTGGTGTCACCATTGACTTGTGAGCAGCCGTAGAGTCCGCTCAATTTGTACCACTTACATGTTGATGCCAGGCATCCCGGGCCCAACGAGTGCATTTAATGGCGGCCTCATCCCTCCTCCGTAGCTCTACAAAGACAAGGCAAACAAAACAATGTGTAACAATAGAAGGGAGTTGCTAATGAGGGGAGCACAAACACTGATACATACACACCTGGGGTCCAAGTGGCACCATGCCCCTTGGTGGCGTCATCCGCTGCATTGGCCCGCCCATATTTGGGTGTCCTAGAACATAAAGTTATATCTGTCCATCCATGCATGCTTTTATTAATCTGAGCTCACCTTGCTGTCTTGTGGGGTCCATGCCACTAGGCAACATTGGCTGACTTCCTGGCACACCACCGAGCCCCTGCAGGCAAGAGATGATCGAGCCATCACTGTGAATGCTACCAAAGCTGCTAAAATTCTCTGGTAGCCAGGTGTCACTGTGGCACATACTTGATTGGGTAATCTGAGGGGCGGTCTGGGTCCTCCAGGGTATCGCGGGGACATAAAAGGCTGTAAAACAAGAAGATATGAATCTAAATTAAAAATAACACTGAGTGCATGAGTGTCGTGCATTTTAATAAGTCTGCTCTTGTCATTTGGCACAGTGTCACTTGATATATTACTTTGACTATAAAAGTATTGGAATCATCAACTACAATCAAATATAGCAAGCGACTTTGGGTTCTAATGAAAGACTAAAAGACAACTACTTCCAGCATCATAGAATGATAATAAGATTGATATATAAAATTATGTATTTACACACAAAGTATTTTAAAGGCCACCACAAGAGGGGCCCAGAGCACTTGTGTTTGTGCCTGGCGGTCTCACTGTCAGGGCAGTGGTGCAGTAACCTAACTTGAGTGTAAGCAACGTGTTCGGTTGCCACTCGGTTATGGTGTGAATGTTTATGTGCAGTGTTGCCTGTCTTTCCATATGCCCCTTGGCTGGGTGGAAAACACCCGAAACTGGTTGCCAGCCAATTGAAGGGCAGAGAGGTACGAACAACCATTCACACACCCAATCACACCTAAAGACAATTTAGAGTGTCCAATACACCTAGCATTCATGTTTTTGGAATGTGGGAAGATGCCGGAGTGCTAGGAGAGAACCCACGTGGGCCGACGTGCTAACCACTAAGCAAAATTAGTTGGAAAAATACATATCAAGGAGATATAGAGCGGCCCTTACAATTTCAGTTAATTGTGTATAACTCATTTCTTCATTAAACAAACAAATGTTCCCTGTATTCAAAAGAGGAAGTGGCAATATGGGTTTTGTGCTTTCTCCTATTGACAGAAAGCATTTCACCTGATCCCCTAAAGGAAGATGTTAAACTCTAGAGTGACTTTTTGAAAGCTGAGACTCGAGAAAGGCCCATAGTGGATATTGAGCTGTATGTCAGATGCGAGCGTCTGAGATGGTTTGACAGAGACAGCTAATCAATACGTACCTGGCAGAATCACCCTCACGTGCTTACTGTAAAATGTTTAAATGCGTTCACCTGAAAAAAACCTGGTGGGACCGGACCCACGGGCATGCCGTCTCCTGGGGGTAGATTCCCGAGAACGGGGCTGGGAGCTGCTGCAGCACTCTGAAAGAAGAGGTAAATATTGAGGAACATTGCTTACTCAAATTATACAAAGTGTAATTCAGAGAGTATAATTCCAGTTCATCCATTGACTTAAGATAAAAAATTGTCATTATTCACAGAGGCGGGTCTGTCATCAGTACTGACGGATTGTCCGTCAGACCATAGATGAGTCCATGATGAGAAACTTTGAAGAAAAAATAAAGGACTACTGGATGTTTTTGTTTGTCATTATAATTGTCACAGACCATGTCAAGTTCTGACGGACTTATGGATTTGTTCCTGACCGACATTGATGATAAACAGAACACTTGCAGATTTGTATGCTGTGGTGAATACAGCGGAGTAGCCTGTGGACTGCATTGGTTATGAATAGAAACACTTTGCACTTCCTGGACTGTAGGTGGCAGTATGCAACAAAGGGCTGTAATCCCGCCAATAAACTAACAGGACAATGCACAGGATGAGAAAATAGGAAGAAAAAGACGTAGTAGAAGAAAAACATTCCTTTTACTGTTTTCAGTCAAATCGGAATACCGCAGTTTTGTTTTGTTTTTTCACGGACTGACAAGAGACAGCCTATAGAGAAGGCCATACAATGTATTGCAAAGCAATGTAACGAATCGACATCCTCAAACAGCAGTTATTGACTACGATGACGGAAGCACAATTATGAAAACGACTGACGATCGGCAAGGATTGACGATTACTCTTTTGTCTAGCCTGAAATAATGACTGACAATGACGGATGAGTGACGTGGCCGCTGACAAATGAGGCACCGGCAAAATTGCACCCACCTTCTGGTTATTTGTATATTTATCAAAATGTTAAATAATATGGAATGATGGACATATTTGGGAAACAAAACAGAATGCTTTTTAATTTAGGTTCTTCAAAGTAGATACCTTTTGCCCAGATAAGCTCTACATCTTGGTATTTTCTCCGTCTACTGTACGATGTGGATGACACTTTGTGACGTGGGTTGTCTTTCACTTCACACCTGTATATTGTCATGAGTTGATCGTTTGAAAATCTTGACATCATGTGAAATTTGGATTTGAATTGGTTTTCCAGGTAAACAAGGTGCAAAAAATAGACAACACCCCACCTGGCCCTGACTTTAGGATACTTGTAGGTACACAGACGGTACTATAAATACAGTGTTTTGTATCCTATTTGTAATTTTTGCAATGCACTTTAATGTGTTTTAAGACGTTTAAATCTGTTTGAAGTATATGGGTGGTGAAAACTATTAAGGGAAAAAGTGTTTTCTATGACTTGACTCTATATTGGAGATGTTTACCTTGATCTGGAATATATCCCTGACAATAAACATGGGTTTAAGAGTATTGTCCTATATAAATGGTTTCCCTTGGTGAGAGGTTTACTTTCTGCAGATGCGCTTGTTGGTTTACAGATTTTTTTTTTTAAACCACGTGTGTTATTTTGTATATTTTTTGCCCCAATGAGTGTCACATTTGTGCCCCGCCTCTGTCTGCATCCTGTACCAGTCCTGCACACCAATCCTGACGCGTTACTACCAAGAACATTATAACAGGAAGTGTGAACAGTCACGTGTCGGACATTGGCATGGGAACATAGTGTCTGTGGGATTTTTTTTTTTTTTTTTTTTTTTAAACGTCTGCGCACTCTCTTCTTTTGCTCGGATCTTTCCTCACTTGCTTTCACTCCCTTGCTGAAGGCAATGGACAGCGATGGAATTCACCCTGTTTCTCTGAAGTTTCCGCCTGCTGACTTTTTAGGTCACAGAGGAACTAGGTTTAATCAGGGCTGAGATAAAAGCAGACTGACGACACTCTCAGATTCTTCTCGACTCCACATCGTTATTTTTCCACATTTTACTTTATCTCTCCTCAATGTTCACACTTTTTATCTGCTGATGCAAACCGAGCTTTGGGGGGAAACAGTTGATATGGACGCAGACTGGTGTTGTGTAACAGAGCAGCGTAAAGACAGGAACTTTCTGAGTTTTCACCCATTTTGTTGTCATTTTTTCACTTTCACTTTGGATTACACAGGATGCATCTGCACTCTGGCAGCCTGGAGGTTTGCTGAGTTTAACTTCAGAGAGAAAGAGAGAGCGAGGGGTGAAGAGAGAGATAGAGAGAAAGCGAGAGAGAGAGGGAGAGAGGAAAATGAGGACAAAGCAGAGATTATGTGTGCGTGCGTGTGTGTGTGTGTGTGTGCGCGCCTATTGGTGTGCACTTTTTGGTTGTTAGTTTATGTGTGTGCGTAGGGGGGTTGCTGAAGGAGAACATCTACCTGACCTGCTGACAAAGCAGCATTTTCTCTCTTCAAATGGATGAACAGAAAGAAAAGAGGAAAACAAAAACGAGCCAAGATGTCTGCCTGCCCCAGAGACCAGCAGCAAGCTTCATCTTCAAAAGAGAGTTTATCCAGTACAGTGGGACATCAAAAATCGAATCATTTATCCAAGCAAACAATGCTAGGGAAAAAATGGTGACAACATATTGACATTGAGTATCTTTTAAGCCGTCACCCCTGAGACTGGAGCTCAATTAGTATTTATAATGCCACAAGTGTGTTTAACTTTTTCTCTCAACCTTTTAATGCCAGAGGTGTTTGTTATCATTAGAGTATTTGCTTAATTCAAATTCAAATCCATAAGAAAGGTAGAATAGGTCGTACAAGGATGCTTGCTACGTTGTTTGCCACTGTGGGACGAGTCCAAGCTGATCCCGACGTCATGCCTCAATCGCATTCAAAATCAGGACATGGAAAGTGCGAGAAGTTTGACCTTGTAGAAACAAACTCAGTAGTCCATGCAAGATAATCATACAGGTAAAAGGTAAAATCCCCTCTGGTGAATGATGTAGTTGGCTGTGCAGATGACGTGTGAAATTGGAGAGCACCTTGCAACCCCACCAAATGCTTTCATCATCAATATGGGGCCTATTAAACCTCAATGCTCACACCTAATGATTTTCAATGTTTAGACCATAGGTCTCAAACTCTAGTCCTCGTAATCCTGCATGTTTTCGATGCTGCTCTTTAAACACACCTTATTCAAATGATCATGATCAGCTACTGGAGAGCTTGCTGATTAGCTAATCATTTGAATCAGGTTAGACAGAAACATCAAAAACATGCAGGATTGCAGCCCTTGAGGACTAGAGTTTGAGACCTATGGTTTAGACCAGTGGTCCCCAACCCCTGGTCCGCGGCCCGGTACCGGTCCGCGTGGACTGCACCCGGAATAATGTTTTGGAGATGATTTAATTTAATGGTACGCGCACACCGAACGCGAACGAGGCAAAAACGCAGAGAGTTTTGTATTGTAGTCAAGGGAGTTCGCGTGACTGGGCGACGCGATGGAGGCGAATGGAGCGACGCGAATGGCCGCGCGCGGTCACGAGAAGCGAAATTTCGCCTTTCGCGTGATTTGATTTTTTTTCCCTTTTCCGCGTTTCGAGTCGCGACAGCCAATCAACTTCGGAAACATTCAACTGCTCACGCAGGGGGCAGGAATGAATCATGGCGGCCGCTTTGCGGTCGCCGGGAGCGATCCAACACGGCCAGCTGAGCTTTCAACACAAAACAGAGCCGAGCAAGAGCACTCACCTGGCTTGTAGAAAGGCGGAAGCGAGAACTTGGGACAACTGGAATGTGCAGCGTTTGCTTCACTTAACAGCTGTTGAGCCGTAGTTACTGTGCTAAGCTAACGATAGCGCAGCATTGTCAGCACAATATTTAGCACGGTCTCGGCCACTTGATTGAGACATTGAAACTTTTATTTTTTGGCAGGCGAGTATTGGCGCAAAGAATAAAGGTGCTATCGGTGAAAATATTGGCTCTGTCACATCCCAGGAAAGTGAAAGTTCTCAGCAATGCTCTTCTTTCCGAATTTACTGTAAAGTGCACAGCAAGCTCGCCCCCCGCCCCGCAATATAAATCTAAGGCGTTGACCGGTCTGTGGTGATCAAAAGGTTGGGGACCACTGCTTTAGACTAAAAACCTGAAGTCTTGAGGAAGTTTTTAAAGTCTTACTGGTGTCCCAGCGCAATCCCATCATCACAATCGATTAGTGTGAGGTGGTGTTCTATAACGTTTTTATTCAGTCTTAAAGTCTGCAAAATCCAGTCTCTGTAAAATCTCACGTTGAGACTAAGATAAGACTAAAAGCAGTCTTCAGATGTGAGCTACTGTGAGATGGTCTTCTAGTGTGCAGAGAGCATTGGTCTATTACTTGTACACATTCGCAATTCTCAGCTTCTGAAGCACCCGTCATGCGTAAAGAGTGAAAACCTGTGAGGCGTAATTCAGTGAAGTCTGAGGGTATCCTAATTTCTGGATGGTAGTGTTTTCTTGAGATGATGAATTCCATAAAGATCTATCCATTCCATTCAATTATCTCTGCTGCTCAACTGGGGTCTGATCACAGGGGCAGCAGCTTTAGCAGTGAAGTCCAACTTCCCTCTCTTCAGCCTCTTTCTCCAGCTCCTCCGGGGAGATCCCCAGGCGTTCCCAAGGCAGCCGAGAAACATCGTCTCTTCAGTGTTATTATTGAATAATTCTTGAACTTTTGATGAACTTGAAAGTGTACTTAACCAGTTATGCGAATATCCAGATGCCCCAAAAATCTGTCATTTTGAAACTTGTTGCTAAAATGCTACTCATTGTTTACCAGCCCTGATCTTTTCTTTTTAACAATTAATACAACACAGATGTTACCTTTAGTGTCGTCTTTGAAAAGCAGTGGGGACATGTGCAGTCACACAACCAGCAATTGATCAGCGTATATACAACGGTTGTGAAATAACTCAAAACGTGCAAAATGGAAGTTTTCCTTCCTGAGGCGCTAGACCTTGGTATAGGGTCCAGAGCACGGCTGGCAAAGGACACTTAAACCCTAAGGGGAATGGGCACACCGACTGATTCCTCAGATAATGCCTTGATTCGAAGGTGACTCCACCCAGAGAGGAGATATTTCATGAAAGTGCATAAGTTGCACACTTAAGTCAATTTGAGAATCTTTGCAGTGAAGTAAAGGTTAAAAACATTCATATTGTAAAACAACTTCATTACTGCAATGTTACTGAGACTCAGTGTCCTTCAGTAGTCTCCTCAAGTGATCACATTATATCTTTCTTTATTAGCCATTAAATGGTACCTCTTGTTGCACAGCTATAAAAGAAGCAGAACTAAAGTAACTTTTAAGTAACATAATCAACTCCTCCAGATTATTTGCCAAACTAATTCAGAACAGCCTAAGGGAAACTCGCTCATTTACAATCAATTATTTCAAAGGCAAACAGCATCTTACAAGAAGAGTTCAAGACAGCAAACATAGAAGCCACGCAGCAAATTAGTGTAGTACAAGTTAGAAACGTAAAAATTAACTATCAAGGATACAAAAGTATGTGTGACAATCCCATGTATCGTTTCGTCGTACATTTCTCTGACAATGTAAGACAATGTTTTTATATCCCACTGAAATATGGCCATCCTACTTTCACATAAGTGAACAACTTTTCCCCGCTGTAAAGAATGACTGTCGAGGAGAAAAATGTCCGTATTTTGATTAGAATTGCATTTTGTGGCACAGTCTTGCGGACGTTTGGAAACAAACTTTGCAGTTGATTGAATCCACTTAAAGTCAAGCTGATCCCGTACTTCCCCGTTGAGAATGCAAACATTTGTTCGAGGGAATGGGAGACGTTTCAAGGTAGTGCAATTACACAATACGGCACTACAGTATAAACTAATCAGACAGCACACTGCATTCACACTACACTAATCCAATCACTGCTATGTCCCGGTAATACCTAATGAGATAACACGGGCTATATGTTTGCTACTCATGTACCTCATTAATATGCATGTGTGACACGTTTGTTGTGTGCGTGTGTGTGCGTGCTTGTGTGTATGTAGGAAAAAATGCGGAATCATTTCCATTCTGCTTTCGAGACTGAGCAACACTGTGAGAGACACTCCGTGAGTAGAATGTCAAGCATTCTCCTCTCATCCCTTACTCACTGTCTCCATTCTGCCTTTTTTTTTCTCCTTGCTCTCACTTTGTTTCTCTTGCACACAATTCTCTTATAATAATAATAAAAAAAATGAACATAAAGTTTTTATTGCAGATATTGCAAAAGACATCAAAGTCAATTCTGCCAATCAGCCATTTGTCAGATTAAGAGATACATACCGCACAATATAGCTGGCAAAGATGTGCTATGGAATGCTTCGTCACCTTCTGTAGGCCACATAGGCTCAAGTTGAAATGTTGCCTTTGACGGCAGGTATATTGGCCATCTCAAACTGCTCTGAGGTGTGACTGTGAGTGTGAATGGTGGTTGGTCTCTGTGTGCCCTGCGATTGGCTGGCAACCATCTCAGGGTGTACCGCCTAGTGCCCAAAAATGGCTGGGATGGGCACCAGCAAGCCGGGGACTCTGCTGAGGGTAAGCGGCGAGGGAAAAAGGATGGATTGAAAGTGTACTGTGCATAATTTAATGTTTTATTTGATTAGCTTACATGCTTGACAAGCAATACCTACATGGTGCAAAGTGGTGATATGATAGATTAGTGAATAGGCATTAATCCTGTCAGAATAAATATGTTAATCGGCTCAATTGATTACGAAATTAATTAAAACGACTTAAGAATAGTGGCGGTTAATTGCAGGTGACCCTGTTAAGCCTCACCCACATTCATCAGCTGTATTAATGACAGTTCTATGAGAGGCAGAAGCATTTAGCATTTGCCTTTTCTATCATAAAAAGTTGGAACTGCTGGATGTAAAGTCACCATTCAAACAGTGCATTTGTTTTGAATGAGATATAAACTAATATTTAGCACTTTTATATGAAGGAAATGAAAAGTGGTGCCATGCTATAATGAGCTCAAAGAAATACAGCTGTGATTAATGCACTGTAATATGTTGCAATGTATAATAATTAACAGTTTGGAGAGATAGTTTGCACATTTGGTTGCATTCTAATTGTTTTAACCAATCCAACTATATTGTTATTGGAATGATCAAAGCGATTTTGCACCCTTTACGTCACTCGACATGCTTACATGTTACGCTTTATGTATTGTAGGCTATATCCGAAATGTGTCAGTATTTAGTATATAACCTTGGGTTGCACAACAAAGTGAAATACACGTCCCGAACCAACGCTTGATCCGACCAATTAGAAAAGTCATCCGCAAAACAGACACCTCCAACAAAACAGCTGGGTGCAAAAGGCTTGCTATGAAAGCTGTCATAGACAAGATCTCCAAACAACTCACCACACAGGAAGGAACCCAATCCCTCCTCCCTCTTTACCGCTCCCATCGTCGTCTAAAATGCCATTAGTCCACTTCCTGAGCATGTGAGGAAATAGGATGGAAAGAGGAGATGCTACAAGTTTGACACACACTCACAAACACGCACACACAAACACACACACTCAAAGGAGAGAACTGATGAATGCAATGCAGATTAATTGGACATTTTCTCCAGTCTCTAGTGGAGAAGAGAAATATTTCATTGTGCTTCAATCAAAATCCTCAATAAACTATAACTTTTTTTCAGAAGACATTAACTGCTCGGTGAGACTCAACTTTTTGTAAGCAACGCTATTCAGATGCTAGAGGCAACAGCAACAATAACCAAGACAAAAAAAGTTTCTGCTTTAGTTTTAAATATTAGGCAATTTGGTTTAGTGTCAAGCTGAGACTTCTTGTGACTGACAATGCGTCATCAGTTCAGGATGACAAGGACACTGATGCAACTGCCTGGGCCACTTGCTCTTGGGATCTGAGCCCAATCGACCAACCATTATGAATTGTATTAAGGAAATTCACACTTTTGATTTGCACTTTTGAATGCTCGACGAGTGGTTTACAAAACATGTTTACAACAGTTCCCAACAACTTAACTCATGTGATGACAGCCATTTTCTCATCCTCCTATAACCTAACCCGAAAACAACAAAACAGACAAAGAAATACCTAGCTTGAAAGATACGCAGAAATGCATCTTCTTTTATGCAAGCAAATTATGCATGAGCTTTGAAAGTTAACTTTGTTAAAACTGATTTAAAATCAAAATATATTATCATTGTCTGATTATTTATCCCAGGATTTATTTATTTTTAAAAATCAAATCTTTAAATAAATGTTTGTTGATCTTATTACATGAAGGAAAATCAAGTAAAATCATGATCATCTAGAATGACCCGTGAAATTCGAAATATGAATTTTTGACTCGACATTTGTCTGTTCATTCTAAAAGGGGAAACAAAAATCTTTCCGCGTGCATCTTTTAATGTTGCTGTTTGATGTAGCGGTTCCAAAAATACACTACCAAAATATAGGTGAAACGGGAAAAATTTCAGCACTGAATTCACGAGATGGAATGAATTCCTCGTAAAACATTTCATTAAATTATAACTAAGCAGGCGATTAGAAATTTAAGAGAGAATTACTCAGATGTTTAGAGATGTCAAGACGAAAAGCAAAGCAGAAGGGGTGAGATTTCAATTGATTACAGTCTAGAAAATATCTTTAGTCCTGGCAATTGTGTCTCTTGATTTCTCCCATCTTTTCCGTTTTTATCACCTTGAGGAGAAAATGATCCCCTTGTGCTGCCATTATAGCTGATTATCAGCCATAATGGCGGCACAATGCTAATCTACCTGACTCGGCGAGGCGATTACAGGTAGGACGCTATCAGCCACTCAGCGGGGGTGAGGGTATACCGCTTGTTTATCACTGATGTCATTATCGACCCTTGTAAACATCTCTGGCCAGAGATGGCCAAATGTGAGATGTGAGGTGGTGCTGTGGGCTGATGCGCTGTCAGATATACGCGAGGGGCTGAAAATGATAGCAAGTGCGGTGAGAGTCACACTTCAGCACAAGTCTCTCTCACTTGGCTTCACCACGCCACTGGGGAGATAAAGGGGACAGGAGGAAGAAACGGGCATTGTGTGTGCGGAAGAGGATGCTGTGTCATGCTGTGTTATATTCTGACACACTGCCATTAAAGTGCATTATACTGTAGTCATAACAGTAGGGTGTAGTGTTTAACTGTCGCTGCCTTTCATACAGACGGCACAAGTTTGGTCTGCTTCTGGTCAGTGAGCGAATAGCCGCTCGCTGCCGGTTTCAAGCTCTACTAAAAAAAAAACAAAAAATTATATAGATAAAGATAAAGATTTAGATAAAGATTATCAAAAAGATACATTTTTTAGATGTTTGCATTTATTAATGTTTAATGCACAGAATGAACTTTTTGGTGTTTGATTTTGAAATGTCCGACTACATTTGAATGCGCCACGCAGCTAGCCCTCCCGCGTCGCTGATCATTAATTTAATCTGATTTCATTTTTATGGCGGTATGCTGATGTAGGTCGAGATGCGATGTGATGGCAATAAAAACGGAGTAGCGATGGGGAGTAATGCTAACTGGTAGCTACCGCAGTTTGCATCCGTAATAGATAGAGAAACAGACAGGACCGTTGATTTGTTTTATTTTTTAAATGTATTTATTATATCCATATTTGGGACATTTTATATAAATCATAGTAAATCATAATCTTGATTATTATGTGAACTGATTTTTCGGCTCACGTTTATTGAATATAACGTTGCTAACATAAGAATAAACTGCAAAAGCAAATGTGGGCATGAAACGTTATGAGTTGTGTCTGAGAAAGACAAAAGTATAATATAGCTTGAATTAACAATGAGTTTGACACACCCGCGTTACAACATGAACTCAACAAACACCACAAATATCTTATTTTATGACTTAGCTAGTGTAGCTATCTACTACATTCAGTATTCCTTGTCAAACATTTTGAACACATGAGGATGTTCATTTTACACACGTACTTAATGTGCTCAGTGAATGATTTTAAAAAGTGGGAAGACACCGGTGCACCCAAACTAGGCAAAATCCAGAGAGTCAGGCCAGACATCCTAATTCGTTTCTTATTGCCTGCTTGAAAAGACTCCTTTGGTGATGATATTGTTTTGACTAGGATTTTTTTCATTGTCTTTTAGTTGACCAATTGTGTGCCTTCTGGCCCAACTAGCTTTTTGTTATTTTTATAGCTTCTTGTTTTTCTCTGTCCTCAGTTAACCCCCCCCCCCCCCCCCCCCCCCCCCCCCCACCCCCACCACCCAGCTTTGTGGCTCGATCTCCTGTCATATGTCGGCACACCCATTCACGACACGTCTAAACACATACATGATATGACTCAGTATAAGAGTGTACCCCAAGCAGGCTAGTTCGTACAAAAGGCAATGGGGAAAACAAAAGGAAGTGGTAATAAAAGCTATCACGTACAGCTACTATCATGTATGCAAAGGATCAAATTAAGCACCGAAGAAAGGGAACAACATTTGTTTTGCCATACTAAATTAGATTGTGAACCAATTCCACCCCAGCTCCAACTAAGGAGTTTTCCAGGTTCTTATATTTGCCTGTCACTCCCTCCACAACCAGCCCCCTGCTCTCCATCGCCATGGCGATGATGCTACAGTGAGTCACCTGCACATCTCCCTCCTCCTCCTCCTCTTTCTCAACAGCACCAAGGAACACTGGAGGTTGGAGAGAGGAGGAGAGATGGCTCTGTTTCCTTGGAAACAGTCAGGGGTTCTCCGCATCTCCCCCTTGGTTCAAAACTGCATGAAAGCAGCTTGCTGCCCACAATACTTTGTGACAACATTGTCTAATTCTTGCAACACAACAAACACACTGACAGGTCAAAGTTCAGTCTTAAGTTTGGTAATGAAACGACAAACTATTCATTCATCCAATTCCTTTAGCCACTTATCCTCACTGGTGTCGCTGACATGCTGGTGCCTATCCCAGCCACGGGCAGTAGGCGGGGACGCTCTGCATTTGTTGTCAGCCAATCGCAGGGCACAGAGGGATAAATGACTATTCGCATGCATGTATTTTTAGGGAATGTGGGTGGAAACCGGAGTGCTCGGGAAAAACCCACGGGGACGGGGAGAACCTGCAACCTTCGCACAGGAAAGTGAGTCGGAATCCAACACGGGACTGCTGAGCTGTGAGGCCGGCGTGCTAACCACTCTACCGCCGTGCTGCCCAGAACAACAAACGAAATGTGATATCAAATACAATAAATAGAATGTATATAATTTCTCAAGTCTAAAAATATTGAGACAATGAAAGCTCTGAATTGGTCTACTTTGAAGACAGTAGAGAATTTTTTTGTGATCGTTTCTTTTGTGTGCAAAGTGTAGTATCTGGTTTTCTTGTAATGCAACAGAATATAACGACCAAACTGTTTAGCCACGGACTAGCTTGTAAATTCTAAGTTTGGTCATTCTTGTGGAAACCTGACCATTATTGTTTGACAATGAAAATAAGAGCTAGCGATTTCAGAGACTGCAAACAAAAATTTTCAGAATGTTCTATGATGCTTTTTTTGAATTGAAGTTCTGCTGTAACAAGTGTAAAATGAAATAAAATAAAAATAGAGTGTCTACTTATACTCCAACTATCGGAATCATGAGCCCCAAATAATGGTACCCCTGTAATGCAAACAGGGAAGAGAAAATAATTAAATAATTGTATATATGGATTTCTACCACGCTTGGAACACCCTTTCTTTACATAAAGACTAGAGAATATATTGTATGTACCCTGTGTTCGGTTTGAATACACCTCCAGGAATGTGTGAGAAAGTATATAGGGCCAGCAGTGTGAGCTGCGCATGTTTATCAAAGTGGGCTGCTCTCTGCCTCGTCAGCTCCCATGTTCATTCCTAACTGCTGTGTGTCTTCCATCTCCCACTCTGATGTTATCTAATGATAGCAGGCAGGCTTCTTACAAGAACACTAGTGCCTATTTACCACCTCAACTATCCCCCGTTTCGCTTTCTATACCGCTTATCTTCACTGGGCTCGCGGGTGTGCTGGAGCAAACCCCAACTGACTCTTCGCTCTTGTCAATTGTTTTGAAATGCCAGAAAACAACAATCTGCATGATAAATCTTTCCTGCGGCAATACTAATTTGGAGCATTTTAATGACACAAGCATGAGAAGGAACCATGTGTATCACCTGTGACATCACTCCTCTCCCCTCCACTCTCCTCCCCTTTGAACTGTACTGGTACTGACTTGCCAGAGCAATTTTTGGTTGTCCTCTTCCAATTTTTAAATACAACGTTACACAAAATGGCCGCTAGTATTCTGTTCAGTTAGCTTCATCAAAATGATCAGGTTTTTTCTTGGATAGATTTATGTTTTGTAATCAGCAGTGATGGGCCTTCCAACAGTACTCATGAAAGGGCCCACTAAAACTGTTTGCAGATGAATAACAAGAAAGTGGACACTGATTGGCTGTCATTGCGTTTGGCATAACCTGATAGGTTTAGAAGTAGAAGGAAGATGTGGAAATGGAAGCACATGTGAATGTTGTAAATGTATCTTTTGAAAAAATGCCTTGAAGGCACCTTTGATAACGTTAGAGTGATATGCATTCTTCATAAAAAGAGCCTTACCTGACACAGAACCAGCTCAAGTTTAGCCTACCAAATACTGTAAATGCAAAGCATCTAGCTGCATCTGCAGCCTCAGCTAACAATAGCAACAAAGATGCTAATCTAGCGAGTCATGGTAAAACTCTTTGCCGAACTCATCTTGCAAGTTTGCGATGAACAGTTTGAACAATATTTCAGTTTAGTGTTACTTTCTAAATTATAAGGATAAAAAAAAAAACAATTTCTCCTGATGGTTGAAACTAAATGTTACAGCCAGTGCTTGGGACCAGTCTCAAAGACAGCAGAAGATAAAGGGTGATAACTGCATCTGTTCAAGAAGATAAAGTTGAAGCCACTTTTTTTTCCATTGTTTATCAATCTTTTGCTGTGAGAGAAAAAAAGGCAAGTTTGATATTATTTAAATACATGTGTCATTAGTTAATTTGTTGTGACATGGTATGATTTGTATTGAGCAGAAGGTAAACGACTACAAGTGCATTTGTTAGTCTGTAAAAGACAAATAACCATAGCTACTTTTTTGTTGACGTTTATCAATATTTTGATCTGCTACAATAAAACAATGTATCAGAAATAAAACTAGTTGAAGGTGTTTTTCTCTCATATTTTATGGGAGATTAAAATGTGATTGTTTAGATCCATGATTACACCTTTAATTAATCAATGTAAATTTCTTTTAACTATAGTTTGAACAACATTTTTACAAAATATCTTGACTTTCGATTCCAAAAGTACTTTTCTGTTTATTCGTTGTGCACATGTAAAATGAGGTGATTTATATCGTTTCAGAAAAATGATGGCCTTCTGACCATTAAAACCATATTGGATTTTAGAAAAATATTCGACACTCCTCGACCATTTGCTTAATTTTGCATCACAATAATCAACATACTCTTTTCTGCTTAACCATCTTTTTTTCTTAGAATCCATTTTCAACCAACAGCTTGCTTCCGTTATTAAGCACACCCTTATCGGGAACTGCACAGCACGACCAGTACAAGTGTCAGACACTGATTATCTCCTCACTTCAGGAATTAGGTATCACACTCATTTTTCCATCACAGCAGAACCTGCTAATACTAGTTTGCTTCACAATCTTGAACCCTTTATCTATTCCCAAGCAGATGAACTGACTTAGCAAACTGTAAACATAGTAGTATCACAAACAATGAGACAAGCACACCCTAATGAGCATCTGAACATGGAGAGCAGGGGTGGCCAAGTCCGGTCTTGGAGAGCCACAGTCCAGCATGTTTTCAATGTTCTCCTAAACTGATTTAAATCAGGTTCAATATCAGGCTTCTGCGAACCTCGCTGATGACCTGATCATTTGAATGCGGTGCATCTGTTGAGGAGGAAAAAAAAATAATAATAAACGGGCTGGATTGCGGCTCTGAAGGACCGGACCAGACCTGGAGACAATTATCTATTGTGACTGGCCTCCTCAATAATGCCATGTCTGGATAATGCATTTTAGAATAACGTCATGGTCTCTTGAAAATGGGATCCATTCATTTACTTTTGAGAACACAATTTACAAAGCACTTAACAGAACTGCAAACTGCAAATCTGAAGCCCGAGAAGCCTTCACTGAAGTTAAAAATCAATAACATTGCATCTGACTTCCCTCACTTTCAATGGTGTGTCTTTCCCTGGAAGAAAAGCCATCACTTCTAAATTGTAAAACAACCATAATGACATCATTTCCAACCACCGAATTTGAAAAACTGATTTTCTTATTTAAAATGCTGAAAATCAGCGCTAGGAAAAAAGCAAAAGATAACAGGGATAAGCGCCAAACTTTAATACTGATATGAATTAATTAGGACGTGCTAATTAGCTACCTGCAGGTGATTACATTCACAAGGTCTGATTAGAATGTACATCACTGTCAAAGTAAAGAAATTACAGAAAAGAAGCCAGCCAAAAATGTAGCGACAAAATGTTTTTGCTATAGCTGTCCCCTCGTTCGGTTGTAATAGAGTGACAGATACAGTATGTTTGATTGGACCTCAGTGGCACTATGGAACTGAAGGTGTTGATTGAAAGTGACCTCGGTCTAATTACAATTGGTATAATTGCATCCCTAATTACATCCCTGCAGGAAATGTAAAAACTAAGCCGTTAAGAAAGATGCCGAGCAATTCTCGAGTTATTCTTACCGCGAGAGAGGCAATAAATGATAGTGCTGAAGATTTCTTTTATTGCTGTATACATACAGTACTTTTCCGGTGTAGGTGGATGACACTTGAAAGGAACATCTACTGTATTTCTTTGTTCATGTTTCATCTCACTCTAATTCTTCTTTCTTTTTTCCAGTTCCTGAGCATGGAGGTCATGCTGCCCTCCAGCAGCCACAGGATGACATCATCACATAGCCGCCTCGTCCTTGGACTAACTATTCATCACCTCGATCGTCGGCAGCATCACCTGCCCGCGCGCACACAAGCAGGCAGACGCGCGCGCACATCATTGCACAAGTCGCGAGCCCAACGCAGCTCTGCAGAGTGAAAGAAGGAGAGAGGACGCAGAGAAGGAGATGTGGGGAGCGGCAAGATCCTGCTGGAGTAGGCAGAAAGTCCTGACCTGTGCACTTGCTACTATACATCTCAATAAAGTGCAATCCAGACAAGTGTGATGACTCAGACCGGAGGATACTCGCAAAGAACAGGGCATTGAAGATCATCAGTGTTTTTGTCCTTCCAGAACTTCCCGAAAGCAAAAAACACACTCACACCGTGTTCTCTCTATTAAACAGAGTTCTTGAATCTGCAATTCAGTTTTTCACTCCTATCTTCATTTCAACTGCTGGATGATAAACACTGCAGCAAGAGGAAACACATCGACAACATTAAAAAATATATATTTTGTCCAATCCAAATGAAGACAGGAACAATTTTCTTAACTTTTTTGTTTAGAATTTTGTCAAGTTGATTGATTGAAAATCTAGCTTTAGTAGGGTTTCTATACTGCAAACTCATTTCGGAACCGTAACATAACATAATTTCTTGCACAAATTACAGAATTTTGTGTGCCCTGGAAAATCACATTTGTAAACAGCGGCCTACTTTAGTTTGAGGGTTTTGCTTTATGGCATGAAAGTACATCAAACATAAGTATAAAAGTATCTAAAGATTTATCTGACTGATATATGATGGATGTATTGGTTAGATGTGAAAGAAATAAGAACTTTTCTTTAACAATTTCAAGAATTTCAAGCACTCTTGAGAATGACAGTTTCAACTCTACAGGTCCCAATGGACTGATCCCGATGATCAATTTGATGTTTTTTTTTGGTTCGTTTTTTCTTGTCTGATAACACACACACTCATGTTATCACTGTGCCCATTTGAAAAAGAATGTATGCATTGCAGAACCATTGCATTTCTGCTGACATATTAAGGTACAATTATTGTCACATGGCATTTAAATTGTTGTGTGTGTGCACGTGTTTTGGAAGGATGGGTAGATACATGCACTGACACTGAGCCTTCGCTCTTATTGACTCCACCACACTCATGGTCTCGAGTTGCGTCCAATATGCTTAAAACAAAATCACACTTGAGTACCGCTTTTACACACGCCCAATTCACACTTATGGTGGACCCTTTGAAGGTTCAATCATGTAGAAGGGTCCGAAAAATTATGTATACATTTTTTTTTCCCCTCGCAGATAACTTGGCATCATGCGGTCAATAAACAGTGAAAGAGCAAAAATAATGCTGTGTGACTGTTGACTCACATAGTCATGGAAGGCCTTGGCCTCACTGGAATGCTCACACGTGTCTCTTCTCTCTGGGGCTGCACAGTAGAGGTCCCAGAAAACACTGCAACACACATACGCATTCAGCTTCTTTAAGACTCACACATCCTGATGCTTTAAAATAGTAGACTTTTCCTGCAAACGATCATCAGTCACGTACGTGTCTTTGACCTCGCTGAGTATGGAACTTATTGTGAAGTGACAGATAAGATGAAGTTGTTTTATTTGTGCCTTGGGTAAAATAGTTGATAGCGGAGAACTCGCATGACATTTTACGACGGACCAACAAATAATCACATTCACTGCGAAACAATCACACCCTCTTTGACTTGAATGAGTGAATGAATGAGAAACGAGTGCCAAAAACACACTTGGTATGACTAGATAAACAATCTTAAGTGAATTATTGAAGACAATAACAATAACTTACCACCACCAAGAATGGAGAAACCCCGGAGGTTCTCCTAATGTGATGTTCTTCTCCCATCGGATCTAGACAAACCGAGAGATACAACAAGTTGCTTTGGTTCGCATTGAGGGGGGGGGGGGGGGGGGGGGGGGGGGGGGGGGGGGGGGCAAGCCAGCAGACATGTTGCATTAGGTCACATTATATTACAGAGAGAGAGCGAGTGAGAGGGAGAGAGAGAGAGAGAGAGAGAGAGAGAGAGAGAGAGAGAGAGAGAGAGAGACAGAGAGAGAGAGAGAGAGAGACAGAGAGAGAGAGAGAGAGACAGAGAGAGAGAGAGATCGCTCTTAAGTGTATAGGTCAGTCTTTGTCTGTGATCTGTGTCTAGTCGTTACAACCTGAGGGTGTGTTGGTGTGAGATGAGGTAACGGACATGTGCCAGCGCAAAACACACATTTTTATGCCCCGAGCACGCATGCCACTATTATTCACCAATCTCTTTTTAGTCTCCTTGGTTTCCCTTTTTGTTCCGTTGGTTCATAGAAAACAAACACTTTTCCCCTAAAATAGCTTCAATTACAAAAAGCGTTTGCTTATTTTCATATTTACATTTTAGAAGGACCAAAGAAATGCTTATTAACAAAATAGACTAAAGGACTTATTAAGAACACCAGGATTCTGCGGAGAACACGGGAAATCATCAAGGACAAGACACACCCACAAATCCATCTGTTTGAACTGCTGCCATCAGGCAGACGCTACAGGAGCCTGAGGGCCAGGACTGCCGTACTGGCAAACAGCTTCTACCGACAAGCTGTCCGGATTCTGAACAAATCCCTCACGCATTAATCTGCCTCTTACTGCATGCATAAAAACTATTTTGCACTCATATTTTGCACTACATGATATTTGGCACTATATTTTTAGCACCATTTTTTTCTGTTTGTTTTTTTATTGCTATTTATTTATTTGCTCGATTATGGAATGTCGTCTGCTGCTCGGGAAGTGAACAGCATAAGAATTTCATTGTGTGGTATAATAAGACTATACATATGGCATTAAACTCATGAATCTTAAATTATAATAATTATAATTGATCTAGTCATAATCATGAAGTTTTGACTGCCTATGGTACTGAGTTTGTATGCATCTCCTTTCTAAGATAACATTTTAAATGTGCGTTATGTACTATTTAGCAAAAGACTGATCACAAGCTCTCTGAGCAAGTAAAACTTATATTAAAGAGTAGAGTTCTGGCACAAGTTAGCTGACACCTAGCACTCTCAAGCTCCTGATTGCTGATTTTGAAAGCTGAAAAAAAACACTTTTTACTAAGAAATAAAAAATCACAAAATCGCATCGTCAGAGATTGAGATTTCCATGCCAAAATGATAAATTGTTCAGGACTAACAAGACCGACTAACATTTGAGGGTTTGGACAACTTGAATTAAACTAGGTCTCAAAAGTATTTCTCGAAAATGATTATTGGTTTATTTGGTGGTCTTTTAGTTCTTGATTAATCTTTGCAGATCTAACTGAGTGTGTGTATTCACTGTGCTGTGGTTTTTTAACAGTTGCTCAAAAGCCAAAGAAAAAGTAAAACCTTAAGTCTGTCTTAAATACTATGCAATCTTGCACAAGATTCTGACGTTTATTGTAAGTGCAGATTTAGAGGCATCTTTTAAAAATAAAACTACGTTTGGATTTTGAACTGTATAAATTCAGTAGCATTTGCTTTCAGGATTGCACAGTCATTTGCTTTTTCATTACAATTAACCAGCTCTGTTCTTAATCATCTCGAAACAACAACAACAATCAAACAAGGAAAGCTATTTTGCATTGATTGCATAACATTCCATACGTTGTACTGTTTGTTTACAAATCAAAAAGCAAATTGCGTATTAATCAGATAACGTTTTTAATGTTACTTTTAGACCGATATTTCTACATGCTTTTCACATGCGCAAAACCATGAGGGTTCATTCTTCGGCATCCGTTGAAAAGTCTGAGGCTGCAGAGGCAGTTTGGGCGCACAAATCACTTGGCATATACAGTCCAGTACGCACTGACTGGGTGAAGGTCATTGACTAATACAGCAATGACGTCAATCCATATTCTTGAAGTTGATTTATGTTCACACGCCGTGCATTTAATGACACAGACAGGCACTCGCAACGTCTGCTTCAGCATCATCACCATCATCATCATCCTCACAATACTGCTCTATTTCTGAATACTGAATTGTCTAAATGGTTTCTAAATGATCTAGATCAGACAAGTCTGAGTCATCTGTTTTAACAGAAGCAAGACAGATAACAGGAAACTGTGGAACACTGCAATTTTAGTCAGACTGTCCTGACCTCACTCGCAGGTCAGACCGAGACTTTGAAAGGAATGCTTTGCTTTGAAGCTCACTGTTGAGCTGGCGAGGAAGGAAATGTCTCTCTTACTTTGCATGTTTCAACAGCTCCACAAAAGACATTTGTTGACTTGCAAGATTAATGTGGTATGCGCTGGGAATAGTTACTCAGATGCAAACAAAGGATACAAATCATGCACCGTGACATGAATCCTATGCAAAACAACTGTAGTGGAAATGTGTTTAGGAAAAAAAAACCCAAAAAGAATCCAAAAATTAACGTTGCAAACAAATTTAAAACATATTGACTCGTATCATGATATATTTTTGAAGGAAATTCCATGTTTTCAGTACTGACAGCTTCAATTATTTGTAATGTCCCTGCAAAACTACTATAATTGTAAAAATAAAGTTTTTGGTGGAACATACTTTTGGGTAAACTTGGTGTCTGGTGTACTTTGTGAGGAGGTAGCTACCCTATAAACAGATTGTGATTGTAAAAAGGGATATAGCAGGTGGTTGAAGTAACAGTAAAGATCCCTTTGGAGCTTGTGTGCTCTACATGAAGGTAGAATAATGAGGGTTGGTACCACAAGCTTCGATCCGCCGTCCTCCAAAATGGCCATTTACTCTTATTTAGGCCGAGTCACTGGAATCTACTGACCTGCTTTTCACCCTATCACCTTTTTACCTCAGCAAGGACACTTGCATCCAAGGAATAAGCATGCAAGTAATAGAGGAAAGAAGAAAGGCAACTAATCTGATGAGATCCGACATCGCTCTTAATGCTCTCTGGCAAAAGTTAAAAAAAATAAATAAAAAAATAAAAAATCAAAAAAATCTTATCTGCTGCTACCATGCTGGCTCAGCATTTTCTGTCCAGGCTAATTCAATCAGCTGTTACACTTAGCGGACACACCACAGCAGGGTCAGTCTGTTTGTTAGAATGCGCTCCACACACACACACCGTGAACATGCACAGCATCCAGTAATGACCTACCTCTGAGAGGAAAGTCTGTGCTGACTTCTGGGCTCCAACATGCAGCAGGTACTCATACACGTACAACGCTAACCTGCGCATAAAGAACGAGGGAGTTTGGTTAGATCGATTGGTGCGACACACGTATACTTCTTCATTAAAACATAAGAGATCGCTTTACAATGTAATGTAATCAAAATAATGATACATGAGTGTGGATGATTTTACAAGCAAAGTTCAAGGCAAGTAGCCGTCCATCGAACCAAGTGCTGATAACGCTGTGGTGTGACTATGGTGTTTAGCTCATCCAAGATGGTCCAACTTTTGCCAAAAATTAGATGAAATTTAAGCTTTGTTTAGCTCACCCAGAAGGGTCCAAATTTACTTTGAAATTTGTTCAAAATCTGATGACGAGAAGAGCCAGTGTTTTTTTTTTAATTTACTCTATGGTTCATGCCAATTGTTGGAGAACCAGGATACACTGGTGACCAGTGGGTTACCTGAAGAGGAATGCAAGGTTTCATGATTTATCATGCCCTTTCAACAACTTGTAAAAAGACTGTAAAGGATGTGCGGAAAAGATGTCTTCCTAACAATGTTTTTTTAGGGACTTGAAAATGCGTATTTTCAACTTTTTCAACCAGATTCAGATGATTTTTGGATGGGCACGAGTCATGTCTTTTTCATGTTTTTTCAATCAATTCTTGCCGGCTGAGTAGAGATTCAGGATCAGTAACATTTATAATACATATTGATTGGGTTGCTGAGGAATTTGGTGAAGATGGCAGTTGCCACACTTTGTTACCCTGTATGTGTGACGAATATAATATAAAGTTGTTGTTTTTTTGTGAATATTGCTGATTCATACAGCAATGGCTACTATGAAAGAAAAAAAAAATCTGTTAATTTTCACACATTTTTGAAAAGACTTAACTATGTTTGAAAATGTGTGTTTTTAATAAGATTGAGCTGTACTACCAAGTTTTTGAAGTCGAAAACATATCTTCTACTCCAATACAAAGTTCATTTTTTTTCCTTCAAAGGTTTTCACAGTAAAAGTCACCAGGAGCCAAAAACGACTCAAGGCTATTGGTTTGCATGAAAGTACCTCGTTTAAAAGGTGCTACCTACCTGCTAAATCTAGTCCGGACTCCTCTTAAATGGAGATAAAAATAAACTCCCCAGACTGTCTGCCTGTCTCGAAGATGATGGACTGTGCACCTTTCTGCTGTGCACACAGGTACGTCTCCTCCTCCCTACTCTCCCACATTGCTATCCATCTCTTTTGTCACTTTCTTCGCTGTTTCTCGCTGTCCCTGAGCCAACTTCCATTTCACCCCGCACTCTATTCTGCCCATGTTTGCTTAATGACGAGAGAGGGTGTGCAGCGCTACGCCGCCCTTACCGCGCCGCCGTCCCTCATACAGTTGAAGTGATGCCGCCGCCGAGTAAACGAAACAAAGAAAAACCTGACAAAAATCGACTCCCTCGACAATGGAACAAGAATAAAAAATGTGCTGTCAGAAGATCAACCCAAGCACCGCCATTTTCTTTTCTTTAAACATCTCATAGAGCAAATAGGTTCTATCACTCACTTTGTTTTCAGGTAAATACAGTATGTTCAACCCTGATGTAAAACATTTTTTTGTACAATAGGTAGATTTTTTTTTTTTTTAGTTTAAAGTGTTTTTTTTTGGCGACTTTTAACTTTTATTCCCTTCATTTGAGAAAAAGCAACAGTAGAGACTTGAGATATGAGTGGCCCAAATTTTGAGCCATCACCAGCTTTTGGCTTGAGCTAGATTTGCTGAAAGTATTCACATAAATTCTGTCACTTACAGTATTATATTGTTCTAGCCAACCATATTTTGGCATTCAATTTATTTGGCATTTCTTGACCAAACGATAGCAACTTCAAAATTCACGCTTCCCAGGCTATTATTTTTTCTCATTCCTAATTTCACGATATTCCAACAATTTTAACATTTTTCAACTCAAAAATCCCCACTGGTTCCCAATGCGGTATTTTAAAATTTCCCATTCAAAATTCTGAATGAGTCACTTCCCCTCATGATCAATTTTCTACAATTGTACGAATCCATAATTCCTACATAGCAAAAATTCTATAATTTTCACCCACAGTTTGCACATTTTTAACCAGTGCCATTTTCATTATGCCACTGTTTTTCCTTCTTCACTTGTTTCTAAATTTCTCAAGCAAGTTTCACATTTACAATGTCAACAGATTCCATTTTACAATTTTTCCTCATCCCAAAAAAAACAACATTTGAATCTTTTTTTGGTTTCCGCCTTATTTTCCAGACTTTTTGATGAATTCAAACATTGCAACTGTAAATTGTTCAGCTCATCCCTTCATTGCTTCATTTATTAATTCGCCGGCAAATTGCAGGGCACACGGAGACGAACAACCGTTCACACACCCAATCCCATGTAAGGACAAAATACCATAGATGGGCTAAATCAGGCATGTTCAAGGCCCGGCCGAGGGCCTCTGTTGTCAAATCAATACTATGCGGCCCACCAGCGCTGTTTATCACAGTATATCGCGGTATGCATAAAAAAAGTTATGTATTTTCACGGCCATAAGGCACATTTAAATTATCGCCCAAATCGACGAGCTGTCTTTCATGATGCACTGCGTTGTATGTGTGCACAGTTCCAAAATCTGTAAATGTTACTGAGTGACATTCCTGCCCACATGCCACGTATATTTAAAAAAAAAAAAAAAGTAACCAAAAAAAAAAAGTAACCAAAGTTGATCAAGTTTGGTTGAGTGTTGTCGAGACTAAGCTTCCAGAAGAATATGTTACTTGTACCGTAAGTACAGTTTATTTTGAAGGATTGGCTGACTTCATCACAAAGATTGGCTTTGATTAAAATACCGTAGCTTGACAGGCAGCGCTCGGTCAAATGCGGGAGATTGGCTGCTGGAAAAGTTGATCTTGGGGCAAAAAAAAAACAAATTGGGACACCCTGATAAACTGTATAGCATTTAATAGTGAATAATATGCAAATTAGATATATTTAATATTCCCCAAAGTGTTTTTTTTTCCCAGACCTTTTCTTTTCGCTCTCTTTTTCTCTCTCTCTCTTCATTTGTTGTGCTCTTCAAATATTATTTTTGGTGATTTTGGTAAGTACTTGAAAATGAACGTGAACAAAAAGTATACCATTTGCAATTAAAAAAAATAATAAAATAGTTTGTATTTAATGTTATTGGTCCAAAGAATGTCAGGCGGAATGGTTGGCCCCCACACAATTTCGCCTCACCAAATCTGGTGAGTTTGGACATCCCAGGGCTAAATGATCATTTCGTTGTAGCTATGTTGTAGCTACCACTTTTGTCAGTATAAGTATATCATTGTATTATTATATCATCAAGTATATCATTGAGAATTTTTGCCATACAAAAGCTGTTAGCTTGACCTGTTAGACTGCGGTTTGACACTACACTGATTTTACACACTTGGGCAAATAAGTTGTTTACAAAGAGGAAAAGGTAATGCTGAAGCAGAACATGCCAACATATTTTTTGAAAAAAAAAACAACAAAAAAAAACAAAAAAAACAAAGAAAGATATAACAGGTGAATTCCATCACTGCCTCCAAACTTGATTTAAATGCATGGTAACTATACAGACATAAATCAGGCATCAAGCTCCACTCGTTCTGTCTGAGTCCTATCTCTTTTTTATTAAACACAGCAACATTGGGCAGAGCTGGAGTCCGACTGATAAGCAGGAAGCAAGGCAACAAACCAAGGCACTTTGTTAGAATTTAATATCGAGCAAACGTTAACACATCGCTGCTAATTTCCTTAAAGGACACGTAAAAAAGGCTTGGAAAACACCAGCCGAGCTCGCACTGCTCCCTCGTTGTTAATTTCCCACTTGTTCGCTTGATAAAAAGCTCTCAGCTATGTGGAAGTGGACTGACAGACAGTCAAAATACAGAGCCTGGATAAGCTTCAAGGATTAGAGAAGGGGGGACTGTTGAAGGTTAAGAATTTTCCGTATATGACATAATAAAGTGAGATAATTATTGCTTTTGCTATTAAATAAATGGACAGAATGAATAGTCTTTGCGTTACTAAATGTCGCGAGGCAGATGCTGCAATATGGACAGAATCTTGGTCAATCACGGCCTTTGTTGTTGGATACAAATGACGCATTTGTATTGTGTAACTGTCTAACCTGGTAATCTGCGTTAGACTTAAGAGACCACTTATCATTAATTACACCTTTACCAAGGGTCAAGGACCCAACAATTTCCCTTGTCTTCACCAGTGTGAGGTGACGGGTATGAGTGGAAGAGGTGAACCAGCCTCAAGCTCCCTACCTGACCTTTTTTCTCCTTGATTTTGAAGTGTTTGTGTACCCTCTGACTCCCATCTAATCAAATTCATATTTAGATCCGACACTTATCCGCCTGTCTCTTTACGCAGAAGCGTAAAGAAACAGGCAACTGGCAAAGGCAGTTGACCTTATTTCAACAAAAGTAGAAAGGAGAAGCTGTCCATCATTTATAAGCTGTATTTCTATTGTGACAACATGGGGATAAAAAATAACAATGTTTTGCTGTGGGACTAAACGCTTGTATATAAGTGATGGGCATCATTCAAAATTATGAAGTCTAAAACTGATTTAAAAAAAAAAGAAATGTGTTGATGAACGTGAATGGAATGCCGTATGGGGCCACAACAATGTGGCCAGGGGTGGCCGCGACCTCCCCTTGTCACTCTTTGGCCACCCCCACACCTATGGGAAATTGAAATAGCATGCAGTATTCTTACATCCTTAATATTCTGCCACATATTATTTATTTTAACTACATATGCAATTCTTTTCAATTCATGAAACCTCAACTTTACATGGCATGAAAAAAGAATGAGGCACACACGCCTGCCTACACAGGCATCCTTGGTCACCCCTTTTGTACTTCAGCGCTTGAAGTAATTCATCACTTTAGTACTCCTAGTACCTAAAGTCATTGATTACCGTATTTTCCGCACTATATGGCGCACCTAAAAGCCTTAATTTTTTTAGAAAGCTGATGGTGCGCCTTATAGTCGGGTGCGCCTTATATATGGATCAATATTGAGATTGGGATTCATAGATGGGGAAGGAACGGATAAAGTAAGCTTTACCTGTTTCTTTTGTGTGTTTACAGTTGAACAAGGTTGGTCATATTGACACTGAGTTATTATGCTATTGAGGGTTTGGAGTTATTATTTGAGTTATGATTGGTATTACTTTGAGTATTACTATATTGTGATTGAAAAAGTGTTAAAATATGTCATTAATTGAGGGTGCGCCTTATAATCCGGTGTGCCTTATATATGGAAAAAGTTTTAAAATATGTAATTAATTGAGGGTGCGCTTTATAATCCGGTGCACTTTATAGTGCGGAAAGTACGGTACTTGAGTACTTAATTCATTATCATTCACTTGTCTGTTTCAAACACTCCTTAATTCTAACACTTAAAACAAAGTATATACAAGTACCTGGGATTGAATGTCAGGACTCTTAAAAAAAATGTAAATATACTGTATATCTTTAAAATTGAATGAGTTCATCAAGTTGTGTACTCAAACATGAGGATAATTGAATAATAATAAGATGGGGAAAAAAGTAAAGCTCTCAGTGGGTAATGTGCTCTATCATAAAAGTATTTTTCACCAGGATGTAATTTGTTTAAATGTGTCACAGGTCTGCTTTGTGACACACTTAGAGAGAAAAAAAAAAAAAGAGGGGGGGGGGGGGGCTATAGAGGTGAAGTTGTCTAGCAGATGAGATGAATACACGAGGAGAGCGGAGCATTTTCATATATTTTAGCTGCACCTTAAACAGCAGCTTACTTAGCATAACTCCCTGCCGTGACCTCCTTCTCCACTTCAATACAAAAGTTGACTGCTTAAAGATTAAGGTCTCGTTTAGCTACATTTGTTCAACGAAAAAGTGAAAAAGTGAACACATTTGGATGCTGTGGATTATGGCGTGGGTTGCGGTCAGAAGTTCAAAAACTATAATTATCCTTTACAAATTCTAAAACACTACAAAAACCAATACAGACAGACGACCGACACCTCAATTACCCTATCAAACCGAAGAATGCTGTCAGTCAGTAAAACACCGAACTTGGAAATCTTGGTGTGTCTTTCGAAGCACCTTCAATACATCAAGAACAAAAGTCTGAACACAGTGACACATTGGAAGATTCCACACAATGTATGAACCACTAATTACCAAAAGCAAAAATGTCCAATGGTTTCACAATACAGCTGTACACCTCACACACATCTTTGCAGCCCAAGAGAAGGGCCAAATGGTTGCAGTCCACTGAGCACCCAGCATCAAAGAGGCACCACCTGTGGAGGAGATACCTTGCTTGCCTTCTAGACAATTTTAGTCCAAACAGAACTGACTGGCGCAAAAGAGATAGCGGTGATCAAGCCAGTGCCCCCACGGAGGACAACCCTGTGAGCGAGGGCCAAACACTTTCCCTGATTAATCAAGGCTCGCAGCACGGCTTTATGTGCCATTAAGAGCCACGCTAAATGACTCCACTTCATTCATTAAAGTGGAGTATCCTCTGTGGGTCGGAGCAGCTCTCCAGGAAGGCAGACGGACATGAGAGGGCGCCGGGGCACAGAGCAGGGGCGCTGAGGCGAGATGAGCAACAACAACAAATATAGAGCCATTACTATGCTGAATAATTCATTTTAAACGCGATGCTTCAAGAAAACATCAGCGGAAAAAAATACACAACAACCTCTGCCATCTTTGGCATTTTTTTCTTTTTTTTCGTAGAACAGTATCTTCGGAATGTTTATGAACAAACAGTCGAGGAATTCTACCGGTCGACAGGCCAAACACTTGGGGAGGAAAATCAAGCCGCAGCTGATTAATCCCTGTGGCATTATCGTTCCACTAAAGTATAATTGAATCTGTGCGGGGGACGACTAGGTGCAAGCACATTTGCGCAAGCTGCTGAAGTGTTTAGTATCTGAAGAAAATATGCACAAAATGTATACAAAGTGAGGCATACCATCCGACCGCAATGAGAAGAAGCCGAATAAAGTCGGGTGCGAGCGAACGGTTCTTCCCGAGCGGATAAAAGCGACACATATGAGCAGTGACGTGAAGAAAACTGAGAGAGGGGGACAACAAAAAGATGGAGATAGAGAAAGAAAAAGGGAGCGAAAGAGAGGAGGGGGGTAAATGATTAATGAAAGGAGCAGGGAAGCATAGCAAGAGGAGGTCAAAACGGGGCACCAGAGGAGCGATGCTGATGCCTGAGAGCGAAACTGAGGAGCACAACGTTGCAAACATGCCTACACATTTCACATTTAGCAGACCCTTTGAATAGTTTGTTGATTTCAGCTTAATACATTGAACAGTGTGATCAAAAAAGTATGCCATTAAATATGTTATAAGCTACAAGGCTGTTGAGACCGAGATGGTTTGCATGAGTATTTATTTACCTTCAACTCCTGGCTAGATTTTAATTATTCAAACTTACATTTTTTATTCTGGAGTAACCAGTGTTGGGGGGAACGAAAATCTATAAAAGTCTATAATCCTGTGTCTTGAATGTGCAGTATATCATGACCTGTGTTCTCATATTTGTTTTATTTAAACCACCCACCCATTTTCTAAGTGGCTTATGCACATTTTATTTGTCATCATTAAAATCTTGTTGAAAACAAACTTTTATTTATTCATCCCGTTTATTTAACCAAATATAGTTCTTATCTAACAGGAATATGGACACAACTGAGCGTGATAATATAACAAAACAAGTACCGGTATGGCGTCTGACCCAAGTGACAGAAACAATGCATTCTTTCAGTTACTGATGATGAATCAAAGACTGAATATTACAGATAGAGTCATTGTATGGCTGCTAATCAGTGATCAGCATAGTACACAAATTGTTTACTTGAGTAAAAGTCAAGATACCCACACAAAAACTGATGAGTAGAAGTAAAAGTGCTGATCCAAATATCTACTCAAGTAAAACTAAAAGTACCGGCTCTAAAATGCACTTTAAAGTAAAGTGAAAATCAAACAGTACTTTTTTTTCGCGATCCAAAGATCACAATTGTCATATCATTAGCAGTGCTAATGATTACAATTTTTAAAACAAAGTTTAAAACTGGAACAAGCTTGAGCTAAAAGCAGCAACAATTTCAAATTGATTCCCGTTTGGGTGTCCATTCAACATTAAAGCGTTATTTGTTTGCTTGATAATTAAGGATAGGGCCTAAATGTGATAGTTTCAAAATGTTTTCAGACATGTGCCATCAATAAAAAAGAAGCAAAACCTAACTGAGGATTGATGGCTTCTGGATAAACAGACTCTCTCAAGATTGGCCCTGCGACTGACCAGCCTGTAAAATGTCTCTCACCTGAAGTTGGCTAAGGTAAGCTTACCGTGACCCCGAACAGGTACGGAAAATGTAATAAATGAGTTGATGCTTCCACGGTTGTGTCCAAATCCTAAACCTCAAAACTCAAAACATTTACACCATTATACAAAAAAAATGACTGTGAGCATAACCACCACCGGTAACGTCTCTAGTTGTACTACGAGCAAGGATAAGTTTTCTAAATAAAAAAAAAAAAAGTTCTGAGATATTGTGAGACCAATGACTTTGTGATTTTTACGCATAAAACAAGAAGAAAATGCATATAGGTTGGTCAAGGGACTTTTTCTAAGTTTTATAAAGCATTTCAGATTCTAAAGAGGGCACTTTAGACCAGGGATCACCTACCTTAATGTAACCGAGAGCTACTTCTTTGGTACTGGGTAATACAAAGGGTTGCCAGTTTGATACACACCTCTGAAATGGCAAATTTGTTCAAAGTATATGTCATAAGGTCATGTTATACTGTAGGTGAATTTATATACTGTATCTTTTTATGTGGACACCCATCATGTGAATGATTTCTCACAATAAAAAGGAACAGCTGTGTGAATATGTGAATTAGGTATAATATGTAATGTAAATGTAATTGTACAATTCCTAGAAAATCACAATTTTCTAACCTATTTGCGAAACAGCCCAGTGGGTTACTCACGTGATCCTTGGGGACTACCTGGAGCCCGCGAGCGCCATGTTGGTGACCCCTGCGTTAAATGAAACCTTGGATTACATTTGACTACGTGTATTTTAGTGTTTCAGTTGTTCTTGAAAGTAACACAAAAAAGCTTGAACACTTGGGGATAGATCTTTGTTAATAGTGTCATCTCAAAAATATTGCTTGAAATGTTTCTACTGATTGGCGTGTGTGTGTATATTATATTTTGTTTTGTACATCTCAAAATACAAACTTTTAATTGAAATGAAGTTTGTTACGTGCTGACTTTTTTCTCCTAGCCCCTATATCTCTCCAAGTGATGCTTTCGATTAATCTCCGAGTGGCTGTGAGCTGCGTCCATACATCACTGGCTTTTCACGGATGCATCCCTAATTGGCATTTTTGCTGATGATCATAAATTGAATCTATATTCTCCATTACGCTTCCAAGGAATCCCTTGAGGTTTCTCTAATGGCTTCTGCTAAATGCAGCGCGCTTGTAGTGCGATTCCTATAAAGTGTTTTCTCTCAGAGGTTCCTGAATAGATGTGTGCAGCAGGTTTGGGATGTAGCTGAGTGGTGGGAGGAGCAGCGAAAAGTTCACTCCAGCTTTGAAGATTAGCGAGACATGTCATAATCCCGCATGGAAACAGTCTGAGGGGAAGACATTTGTACTCAAATAAACCTTCTTTCATCTTCTGGTGTTCCATGTTTTGTCTGTACTGAAATTGTCTTACCCACAGCTTTGCTGAGCAAATGTTTGTCATTGTCTTTATCCCCCTCACTTCCTCAGCACATAATGAAGCTCTTAGTCGTCTTTTCTGGAGATTTGGACAAAGGGGCGTCTTGTTCCATTTCCAATTTGACACGATCTCATCTACGCTGGTGCAGTTTGGCCACAACGTCATCCTGATTGGTGACGGAGGGTGCTGAGGAGAAAATGTTTGTAATCAGCGCTGCCTTGACATGAAGGGGAAAAAAAGTAGCCCACTGAGAAATGACCCCCTGCAAAGGGAAGAATTTGCAAGGGGAAAGGGCACACCTGAGAGTTTAAGTCCAAAGAATGAAATCATATCCTGATGGGGAGGAGTAGTCATGAAGTCATGTGTTCCTTGGCTCACCTTTTGTTTTTATTTCATTATTTTCATATCCCAGAATTTGCCCCTGGCACTAAACTTTGGGACAACGAAATGTAAAATGAAAATGCGGAAAAATCAAGTAGAATAGATCAATAGGGCTTTACGGTGTCCTTTTTGAAGGAAACTTTTCTTTCAGTTGTACTTCAAAGTCTGACTGCCGACCTCTTTTGAGTCCCCCCCCCCACCCTCCTACAATCCCCATCAGCCAGGAAAAAAAACATGTTTGGAATGCACTGAAAATTCTTACTGTAAACATAGTAATACGGTAGTATTACCAACATGACTCCCAAAAGTTAAAAGCTAGTTATTTCTAACATTTTTACTAATTTGCTACTTACTTCTAACATTTTTTTTTCTGCTAGTTAAATTTGGTTTACTGTGACAATACACCGACTCTTGACAATTCAAACAGGTCCTACTGAAAATAATAAATCATGTTAGGTAAAACACCAGAAGCAGAAAATCTACATCTTTTCAATGAAACTCTAAATCACATTCATGCTCCTTGCTTTTCACGCAAATTATGTGTATCGAACAGGCTGCTTTAGAAGGATGATGATATTTATTTATATTATTTCTTTCAGAGTCCAGTGTTGATTTGTCGTGCACACACATAAACAACTTCTCTAGGAAGATGATGATCTAGACCATAATCAGAAGTAAAAAATGTGTGACCAATCAAACTTAAATCCATAAATGCAGACAAAAAAATCAGCTGTTCACAGGTCATAAACTCAACTCACTTTCCAACAGTTACACCATGGTATCAGCTGTAGCGACAAACCACCACCCAGTGCATAGTGTCTATACCCAAAAGCATTAATAAAGACAAATTATTAACTTAAAGCAATTATACAGTATGACGTGGGAACAACATTCACTAAAATTGCTTTGTTACTATAGTCACTCCAATAACAAATATACTTACAGGATACATAAAAAAAAAACTAAGATAGGATGAATAGATTGCAAAGTATTTGGATGTTGTCATGTGGTTGGCTGTTGATCGTGTTCTAAATAAAGGAAGCAAAATAAAGCACGCTACTCAATCAGAACCAGCAAAGATGCTGTTGATTCTGTTTCACATTATTTGTGATCCATAGAAGTACATGATCATTTAGAGCAGCAACTAGCCTGCATTCAGACTGCAGGCATATTTGATTCCGATCGGATTACTCCCAAAATCTGATTTTTGGGGCTGACTGTCCACTCTGTCCAAATCCAAATTGGCCCCATTCATACTAGGCCACATTATTGAGCCATCTGAAGGATCGCTGTAGCAGCAACGACGAAAATGAGGTGTCATCCAGCACATGTAGCGTTTGACGTCATATAATTGCGACAGTGGCTAAAACAACCAAGATGTCTTCAAACTATTCACTCCAACGCCCGTGCCTAACTCTGAGAGTGTTTGTACTTGAGAGGGCAGAGTGCTCTCGGCTCCCATTAATTGACGGTAATTATTTTTCAATCAGCAGCCCATTCTCGAACTGCTTCCATGTGTACTAGTTGTTGTATTGGCACACCGTGTCACCAACTGAAGCGGCTAGTGCAGGACCCATTTTCTGCTGTGTTTTCTCAGCAGCCTGGTTTTACATCCATCTCTTCTGATTTTAGTTCATCAAATAAATAATAAAATGTGTCCACGTCCACCCTGCAATGTGCTCGCGTACTAGCCATTGCCTTTTGCGCTTCAAAGGAGCTTTTATGTACAGTATCTGTTAGATCTTGTACTGTGAACGTGATCGGTAAATGTACTGCCGAATGTGAGTACTGTACTTGTTTTTCTTTTGCTTCTCCTCGATAAAAATATACACAAACAAACAAACAAAAGTGTTTTCTTCATTTCTTTTATGAAAACAAGTGTAGTACTTGCCGCACGACTTCCACTTTTCAACTAAATAATGGGTACACGCTACGTCTCGTAGAGTGACGTCAAACTCTGTCAAGATCGGATATGAAACTACCTTTTATATTTTGCCTCAATCCGTCCTGCAAAAATCAGATTTAGAGTGTTTCGTGACTGTTCAGAGTATAAACAAGCGATCCGGTTTCAATCTGCATCGGCCAAAAATAGGATTTTGACTGGCAGCGTGAACAAGGCCTTTGCATGCCCATTTAAACACCTACTTGGAAACAAACAGTGACACCAGAGATATTCTTCAGTGCATCAATATAACAAATTCCAATAAATCAGATCGCTGCATACTTCATTCAGAAAAACTAGTCAAATGCCTAATCGTAAAATAAAAATACCTGCACCGAGAGCCTTCTGTTAATACCGAGCTTGTGGACGAACATTCCAATGATCTACGCAAACGCATATGCCAAAATCACCCAGAATATAATACTTGAAGAATACAAGCATTCCCATTTTGACAACAACATTTTGACGGATGAATCAATGATGACTTGTCTACATTAATCAAATCAGAATGTAAATCATCCGCACTCGTTCCCGATGTGTAATGGCCACGCTACTTTGGTAGTTCTTCTACAAAACACTATGAATGACAAGATCAATTGCAACAAGTACTCGTAGTAAAGACTCCCATTTATCTTCAACAGAGCCCAATAACATGTCAGTGAATCGCTGTGACTGCTGAGTCCTGCCAGTTGATTGGTTGCTTGGCTTTACTGCAATCCTGGCAGAATACAAAACATCAGTGTGGCAGGAATTAAGACTTGAGCAGACAACACAATGAGAAAGACACCTCTAAGCAATCACCCTGGCACAATGAGGCTCAGTGAAACAGTTGTTGTTCTGTCAGCAGCGGCGAGACTCCACTGTCTCACAGCGCAGACAACAATGCGTGGTGCTGAGATAACAGGAAATGCCAGCTTATCGCCGTGCAGGAGCAACAGACACAAATGGCGAGCAACAAACAAACTAATGCAATGATTTAAAACAAATCATCGACTTTAGCATTTTTCTATACCGGGGGGGGGGGGGGCAAAGAGGGATGCAAAAGGGTTGGTTTGAATACAAGCGGAAGCAAATGCACCTGTTCCTTGATTTTAGTTCCATTTCATTGGGTTGATTTGTTGAGATTGAGTCACCTCTCATGGGACATTTGTTTAATTTCACCCATGGAAGCACACAAATGAATTTTTGGAGTGATTTCCTTGTTCAACTTTGTCCACACTACTTCGTAAATCTTAATTTCAACAAAACCATAAAGTTGGACAGTAAAGTAGACAAAAAAGATCATATCAGATGAATCGTTGTACTATTTGAACAGTTGTTGACGTTTAACATGGTTAGAATATGCATGTTTCAAACTTTGCATGCGGTACATTTCTACATTTTTGATATTTACATTTTTTTTCTAAAAGGCATCTCTGTTGTTCATTATCAGTCAAATGCTGCCAATATTAAAATTACACAGGTGGCAAAAGTGTGTAATGATTTGATTACTGGTGAGGCAGCGGACTCATATCATGCTAACTGTTATGTAGTTTGAGGCTAATGTTGATTAAAATCTGTGCTGTTTTAGCTAAGGTAAGTCAATCTGTCAACTATTCTGAATCATTAGCCATGTGACGCCAATTTCATTTTTGCTTGTTTTCACACCATTTTGTCATTGAATATTTATTATTAACTCTCATCTTACACCATCTAATGAAATTGAAAAATCAATAGCAGCTGATAATAACCGATTAGTGCTATTCACAAAAAAATACAATAAATATAGAATGTGTCTTTACATTTCATTACAAGTCTAGCTTATTCTACATCATGGCAGGCAGAGAAATGCTGATTTTGGAATTGTTTATATATCCAAAGCAGAACTTAAAACTTCACTGTACTTCTTATCCAAATTAAGGTAGAGCATTTTTACTTTTTTAACATTTCACCATTAACACTGGTTAAACATTTATGCTAATGCCCCGCAAAATGTGAGCTACAACTAACAGGTATCCATCATCGGATTTAAGACAAATTATTATTATTATTATTATTATTATTATTACAATTATTAACATTTTATTTTATCGATAGATCGATAGATCGATAGATAGATAGATAGATAGATAGATAGATAGATAGATAGATAGATATCATAGGAGTAATAATGCTTAGAATGAAACATATTTCATACAATTCATCTAATTCACAAACTATCTTCACCATCACACGGTGCAAGACTGAATCTGCTTCCAAGACTCTGTCGTAAAATTGGACACCTCCCTCCTCTTGATGGGAAATCTGATGCTCCAGGATGCTCTCCTCTCACATCCATCTGCATGTTGTTCAAATGAGACTTGTACCGTATAAAAGAAATCCCAACACCACTCTAGGGAAAAGTAGATTAATGTGACAAGTTTTCTACTCTGGGTTCTTTTTCTATTTGGTAAAATTGCCTTTCATCACAGCACTAATAACCCTTCATTTGTTTGGACAACAAAATGGTGAGATGTCAAACAAAAATCAAACCATGCCACATTTTGTTTTTTTAAATTTTTGTTATGGGAGAATCCACGCTCATGATCTTTTTGGAGTTAATTCTCTTACATAATCTTACATAGTCTTAAATGTGCTGCAGTATGTATGGAACCAGTATTTTGGCATTACATTACAATTTTAATCTGTAGTATTGTTGTGGTTCACAGAGTTGAATTTCACCAAGATGGTTTTCACTCAGCTAATGTATAGTTTCACAAAAAAAGGACTTCCCCAACTGTACTCTTAGATTGCAAGCATAATATTACATCTTGGAAAATTAACTTCTTTTTTTTTTTACCCCCAGTTAGTGTTTCAATACATTTTCTATATCCCGAACAAACGTGAATCAGACCTTGAAAATTCTAAGGCAAGGTGATGTGTGTGTGGTTTTTTTTTTCTTCCCTCAATGACATCAAGGATAAAATCGAGGCTGGTGTCTGGAGGACAGACACCTCTGTGCAGTCAAGTGAGCATGGTAAAGCTGAAGAACTTGCTGCTCAACCAAATGCACAAAAAGAGAGAAGGGTGTAGAAACACCAATGCAGGGATACAGAGACGTAGCAGTCAATGCAGAAAAAAAAGGAGTGTGTATGTCTTAAGCAATTTCTAAGCCTGGCCGTCACGCATGCTTAACCTTGCAATGGCGTCGGTGCTATGCTGCTTGCATATCAATGACGGTGGAATAACAGCAGCAGTCGTCACAGAAGGCACAGCAGCTATGTTAGCAACTCACATTGGAACTAAGTGGTAAAGTTTTACATATAAATCAATATTATTAGGCATATACAGCTTTTGTTTCATTTCCTATAAAGCTGATGTGATTTAAGGTAAATAAATTCAACATTCATAGGAATAGATAAATCAGAAGTGGAAAAGAAGAACACCTTTATATACAAAAATCCAAAGTAACCACAGCAAGCATTAGAAACTAGAATTAGTCTTGCAACACCAGACACAGAAACTGGCTCAAGAAACTACAGACTTGGACAGATAGCTTAACATGACAGCTTGAGTGGTTTACTTAACTTAACATTCTGACGGTGTGTCACAGAAATTAGGGTCAGACATCGATCCCATATAGTATACTGCAACAAAGCAAACTAAAGGACCATAGCAATTGCATAGAAACGGATACATCATCAAGGAACAAACCAGTCACAACAGTAAGTGCATACCTTGTATGAGGAAGATGATAATGTTATATTCTAGGGTGGTATTTGTGTATCAGTGTTTTTTGTTCTGGGTTTGTATTAGTTTTTATTTTGTCCTTCCATGCTCTGGGTTTGTGTTTGTTTTGTTCATAGTTGTTCATGTTTTCTGGTCCCCGTGCGTCAGTCTTATTAGATTGATTTTCTCCACCTATGCTCGTCTTTTCACTTCCCCGTGTCATCCAATCAGCTCCCGGCAGCTCATGTCCCTTGTCCAGGTGTCCCTTGTTGTGTAATCAGTGTGTGTGTGTGTGTGTGTGTGTGTGTGTGTATGTGTGTGTGTGTGCGTGTGTATTTAGTTCACTGATTGTCTTTCAGTTGTTGTCAGGTCATTAATGTTGTCACGACCACGTGTTGTCACGTGAGTTGCATTCGTGGTTCCCTAGTGACAATTACAAACAAATAACCCTTTAGCAACTACAGCACGACTGATTAAGATATGACACCGGGAAACAGGAAGAGGAGACAGGATTCAAGGGCACTACCTTGTGCCACAGAAAACGAGGCCAAACACAGGGCATGCCATGCCGCCAAACAGGAATAGGAACCACAGCGATCACAGGACGTGAGATGCCAGCAAATAAGAACTGGAACCATGGCAGTCGCAGGGCGCACACCGCCGGTAAGCAGGATCGGGGGAAAAGTGGGGGCACTGTCCGGCCTTATAACCACAAAACAGGGAGCCAAGTTTGCTGAAGGTGCACCATTGCAAAACATGAATGAGTAGGGAAAAAGTCTGGCATGTCACAATCACTTGTGGACTTCCATCATTGCTGGTCAAGGCTTGAAAACTAAAGAACAGTTCAGCAGGAGTCACAAGCTCCTACCCTGGAAACAGGAACATGTGACGCTCACAGGAAAGAGCGCTAGAATGGTCAGAGCCTGGCAAAAGGTGACAGGTGACAGAGTTTGGTGGGCATGGTACTGTCAAGGAATCGGAAATTGTCATACGATTGCTGAATAGTCATGTATTTATAATTGTCACGTTTTACCGATTTTTATGCAGTTATCGCCTTTGTCTTATAACGTCCTGTATTTACAGTTCTGAATGGTTGGTTCCACGGCGTATACGTTCCTATGCAGTTGCTATGATACTGCTTTGTAATGTCATATAAGACTGATGTCTGGCAGTATGTTGTCAGTGAAGTCAAGAGAAGCTCTCAAGCTGTCTTCCTAGTTTTCCAGTTTCCAAGTTTAGTTCCTTTAGTTTCATTCTAGCTTAGTTTCCAAGTCTAGGGTTACAAGACTAGTCCTACCTTCCGATGTTCACTGTGGTTATTTTGGATTTTTGTATATGACGACTTTCTTCTACTTCAATTTTTTTTGTCCTGTCTTCACCAGGGTCCAAATCTTTCTCCTCATCAAACAAACTGTCCTAAATCCTGATGCACAAATGTTCAGAATAATCACAGTGTTATAGCTGTAACGAGACAGCGTCCAAGGATTTCCTTAACAAACTACAAAAAATCCATATTAGCTAACGACACCTCTGGATTTATGGTTTTGAACTGCCTGAAAATGTAGCTTCTGTGGACACTATGTTTTGAAATTACAAAATTAGCTTCACTATTGAAAAACGTTGTTACAAAAAAGAAAAAAAAAAAACATTATGACCGCACTGATGAAAAATGTACAACGTGAAAAGGCGCAAGTTGTGACAAAAATGTAACATTTGTTAATCTGTGCCTTGTCCGAGGCATTCTCAGTGATACGCAATCTGGAGCAGAAATACTCATCCGAGCAAAATCTGCGGGCTTCCACTACTAAGCCTTTGTGGTGTGTTTGTGAGTGTTCCTTCCGCAATTGTAGCTCAAGTTACAGGAAGTGTTCCAAGAGCGTGCTTCTCCCTGGCGTGCTGCTGCGGTTAACAGTCGAGCCGTCTCCAGTATGCATCACAAAACTTCCAGAGAAAGCCACAAATGCTACCGCTAACAACACGGCCAACGGCAACAGAACAGACCATGATTGTCTCACCTACAATGCGCTCTTCTTATTGGAAAAGTGCAGGCGTTACTTTACAGATCCGAGTGACAATTAGATATATTAAAAAGGAAGTAAAGCGGAAGGAAGGGAGAAGTGTAATGGTGGGTTTCTAATTAAAACAAAAGCACTTGAGGACACCCGCGAGCTCCCAAGGGACAAACATTGAGAAATTCACTCAGCCGTCTTTTCAAAGGTATGACAAAAGACTGTGCGGAGACCGGCCCCACTCTACTTCTTTTCCCTCCATCAAGCTCCCCCTCACATGCGATCCGATGCTGAACGAGGTCTTTTGTAGCCTTGATCCATTCCCAAGGACCCGAGGCTTACAGTACCCGTCGTTTGATTGACACATCTCCCTGTCCCACTTCTGCTTGTGTTCATCAGAGGAACACGCAAGCGCAACACCCACCTTCAAAAGAAGGTTGAGACTGACTTTGATAGTTCTATGTTACTGGTAAGCTCCGGGGATGCCAGCGGATAAAAGACAACTTTTAGCATGGGTGTCAATGTGTTTAGCAGGTTCAAATACTTCTTCTGCGCCAATTTTCTGAAGCTGTCATCATCCACTTATGTGCTTTGTATTTTAAAGAATCAAAGCAAAATGCAAACAGAAACCAAGACATGCTTAGGAGATCATAATGTCCCTGTAAAGTAAATTTACACATCTGTTTCTCAATACATTATGCATATTTGGATGACTGTTGACAATGTTCAAAGATGAAAAAGTATTTCATTTTTCCATAGCGTATTTGACTTTGGATTAAACAGTGCCCAGCGAAACAAACAAAGTGTCAGTCAGTCAGTGGTCAATTCAATCTAGTGCTGAACATAGGTGTCAAGTCCAGTTCGTGAGGACCGGTGTCCTGCCTGTTTCCGAACCTTCTCTTTCAAACACACCTGTTTCAAATGCTTAGTGTCATTTTCAAGCTCCCGCAGAGCTTGCTAAGAAGCAAATCATTTGAATCAGGTCTGTTGGGGAGAGAAAACCGGAAAAAGATGCCTGATACAGGCCCTCGAGGGCTGAAGCTCGACACCTATGGATTAAAATACCTAAGCAATTAATTAAAGAGTTGTAATTAATTGATCTAATTAATATCTTTTTAAATCTCTTTCTTAAAACACAATGGGCTCTAATTAGGTAGATGCGTTCGGTCTGAATTCCTGCATATTTACAATTTCGTACAGGCGCAAATCTAGTTTTTCGTGTTTGGGAATTTGGGAGACAGCGTTGCACATTTCTGGGCGTGCCAGTGCATCTGACTTTTTGGTAACAAAGAGTGAACTGTCTGTCTGCTTAAAAGAACTGCTTCAAGCGCAGCATATCCTAAATTCTGTGACAGCGTGGATCCAGCCTGTCAAGTTTGGGATTTTGGCAGGCCAACTTCACCTTAATAGGCGTTCTGACGCAACTGTATCCCACGCCCACCATGCATCTTGCAATCTCGTCACCAAACGTAACAAAATTAGTAGTAGCTCATGAATGCACATATGTCTACAGTAGTGGAAATTAATTGACAGTTAAGAGATACTGGATCCATTTAGACATTTTCACCAGTAAAACGTGAACATTCGATTGACCCAGTCATTGCCAGCCCAATTAGAATGTATTTTTGGTTTCTGTACTTGTTACTGGTGGTGAATGGGTTCAGTTAATGCAGATAACCTTTAAAAACGCATTTCCACTTGCTGTCAACTGAAAAGGACATGCCATGTGCTTTAGGCCCAGGTAACTATCAATCACGGCTCACCTGACCTCTGGGATTGCGCATGTGATGTTGGTTATGTGTACCCTGAGTACACCTGATTTTCAGTTGACAGCACAGTGCACAATGGGCGTTTAAAGGTTTATACACGAAAATAATGTTATTAAATCAGTTATAGACCAATAAACTTCTCACTGCTGAAAATGGCTAAATAAATTTCGCATATCTGCAATAGTTAAACGAGGTGTGTGTTCAAAATTCATGAGATCCATGACATGCAAAGTTTAAAAATGGAGATAAGGCCTTGGTTTTAGACCATGTTGAACCCTAATTTCATATATATATATATATATATATATATATATATATACACATTTTACAATGTCTCTAAGAACATTTTCACATAGAAAAATGCAATTAGTTGTAACGAACAAAGTAATGATGAGCAATCCAAATTTAGGTACACCTGTGTATAAGCTTTAAAAAATCTTTACAAAGAAACTGTAACTAATAGAATTCAATCCACATGATGTTTATTGCTTTTAAAAGATTAATTTACTTAATGTCAGTGAATGAAACATGATGGTTTGAAAATAATGCACGTGCAACTATGCTGGTAGTTTGTAGTGGCGTAGAACGAATAATGTATCATTCCAAATATTCAGATTACCTTGCTCTATTATAAACAACTCCCAAAATGAAGAGCTGCTGTTTTACAGCATTACAATTTGTAACAACAACAATAAACAGTAACTGAATACCTCTGGCAATATTGTCGTTTGAGGGTATAATTCTTTCCCTAACTTTTGTATTGAGATCATATCATTTTTGCAGGTAACACAGCAATTGATGTGGCAGGAGAGCTTCCAGCAATGTGTCAGTTAGCCCTTAAAAATACAATAACTCAATGAAGAGGAATTGTGATTTTCAAATGACTGAGTGTCACTCGGTATAGAAATGTAATAATGACTGACTATTGTCATTGCCATTCTTGGAGATAGCGCGGAGGACAGATGGAGATTGATTATGAGGGATGAAACATATGGGGAAAGTGCTGTAAGCAGACAGCTCAGCTGGGCTTACGGAGTTGCAAACACCGTGTGTTCACTGCTGTTATCCAACACACACATTAATACTGTGTCTCACTAGGCCTGCTGCTTTTGAGGCAGATGGGTCAAACAAACATAACAATCTGTGCCACCAGATATCACCTGAACTATGTTTACAGCGGTCACTTTCAATGCTAACAGAGTAAACTCTTGTTAAACGACTCTCATAATTTGTCCAATTCAAACCTTAGACAGTATAAAAAAAAAAAGACTGAGCATTTCAAAATTCCAACAGTTTCTGTGAATGCGATTTTGACAATTTATATTTCAACTGGTAACATGTACATTATTATTAGAATAGCAACAATTCTCACTGGAGTCCGACCGGTGTGGGTCAAAATATAAGAAGAAAGAATTACTGTAGTTGGGATTTTTTTTCATGGAAAGGTAAATGATGAAAAATATCTTAAAAAAAAAAAAAAAAAAAGACCGTCCTCCATTCTTGCTAAATGATAAAAACATCCATCTTGGATTGTATTTTTGTGTGTGTCAATGTTGAATCACAGTTTTTAGATGCTTAGCTCGGTCAATGTGCTCGTATGGCGTGGCCTACGCTGATCCCCAAAGAAAGAGATCATAAATCAGCACACCGAATGTATCAGCAACACCATCACAACCATAATTCCTTTGGTGCAAGTGTGTTCTTCAGCAGTAGAGCGCATGCATTGAAATGGGTTTTCAGAACAATGTAGACGTATAGATCAAATTTAAACAACTACAGAACAACAGCACTCATAATAAATACAATTATGCAAAATAAGTACAGCGTATACAGATCCAGTCTTAGTATTAAAGAAAATACAGAAGCCAAATAAAACACACAAAACAGCCTCTGCGTGGACTTTCCAGATATAAACAAAGTTTATTTTGTTACCATGACGACTACGGTTCCAAGATGTGCTGTATATGCTTGTTGAGCTTTGGTACAAGAATGTGAGTACCAACTGCTAAGCGCAACTAAATTACACTGCCACAGAATTATACCTGTGAATTTTGATTCAACAAATCCAGTGCAGATCTGCTTACCTATTGGATTCCACATTGTGTTGCACATGCACACAGACCGCCACACACACATGTTCACACACAGGTTGTGTGCTGCTCTAATGAAACTCATTTTGCCAGTCAGAGTAGTAGCCTTGAAGTATTTTTCTGTGGAGAGACTCTCCCAGCATGCAGACGGTGCTTGGGCCTATACCCGGCCTTCTCATATAGTGGGGCAAGCCCCGTTGGGGCGGCGCAAGGCGAAGCCAGGGGGGTGCGCAGATGACCCCAATGGAAAAGGATGGAATGAAATACAATGGGGAAAAAAATAGTTAACAGTTGTTGAAAGCTGGTTTATACAGCTTTGGCTTTTTGTCAATGTTAAAAAAGATACAGTTTTAGGTATAGTTACAGAATGGTGAGATAATCATTTATCAAGAGACAATCATTTATGGTCGGCGTGGCTAGTGGAGGGGTGCAAAATGTTTTGCCTTTTCCATGCCGCAAAGACAGCTTTCTAGTGGAATTTCTAAACATTTAGTTCCAGAGGTTGCCGTGTACGTGCGCATGTGTGTGCCTGTGTGTGTACGTGTGTGTTAAGAATGATAAGCCACGCGCCACAAACAGCTAGACCCCCACCATCGGGTGGCAGATGCACATCAAACTGAACATCATTTGGCGTACAATTATGACAGTGTGACGATTGCCTTTTTTCCAGGTTTACTTCAGTAAAATCAACATTTGAATTTCATTTCAAGTCGCGGGCAGCTGAGTGCAAGTGTGTGCGCATCAGGTTGTACAGATGCGAGGCAAGGAAAACTGTGGAAGCGCACAAAGCAGCTCAGAATTCACACAAAGCCGGTCCTATGTGGACTTTGTCAGTCGGTTTGTCAGTGACGTGTATTGCTAAACTTGTTGAACAAGTGCAGTACACAACGTGTGACCATGTACTGTCACTTTTAATCACATTCAAGAGCAGGCCTTGACACAGGTACAGCCAAGCAGACAGAGAAGACCTTAGCTCTCTGAGAAACAAGGAGAATGTGTGGAACACATTGTTCATGTTGTATAACGTGATTAACACACTATGTAAAGCCACATTTCACACTCAGACATGGCGCTACTAAGGAGTCAAGTATTGATGTCCCTCAAAGTACAAACTACATTAATGTACCCCATGAAGCTGATCATTATTCTCCACTGACCAAAAAGTAGTAGTTACAGCGTGTTCCTTAGCCATCAAGTAGCAAATGCTAAATGTTCAATGCAGCAGGAATCACACTTGGTAATGAAATTATGTTCATTAACATTTGGGGGGGTTGGATGCTGTCGTACAAATATTTGCTTTGGTGACACTTTTCAAAGGCTTTTGGCATGGTGGGGGCTTAATGGATTGCGCACTTTGAAATGCTCTTTCTGCCACTGTGTCACTGTTTTTGTGTTTTTACTATCTTTATCGAAAGCCATTGTGCTAAATGAGGGATTTTTTTTTCTTTTTTTGCACAGTAAAATAGCTACTGTATATATGTTTTTGTGTTGATGTGAGTGTACAATGGCAATATGAGGTGTAGCGTAATATAGATTGAACAAAACAGTGCCTGGAAAAAAGCTGGCCATTTTTGACTTCCTGTAAAGATCAAGGCTTTGGCCCAATAGCAACAATATGGAACATGATAACACTACAGTGTATATTTGTAATGCATTTTATTGTTTCCCCATTTTCATGTTTTTACAAGGTGTGTTTGAAGAACTTCAATGGGATAATGTGTAAGGATTTGACTGTTTTTCATTACGGCCAGCAGGAGGTGCTGCAGGTGCTGCATTTACCATTGTCGTAGCTATAACAAACATGGCCGCCCCTGGAGAAGTGCCACCCTCCATGTAATATAATTTCATGATAACGAGACCTATGATTATATTTAAAACATACTGTTGCTCGATAGGAACGCATTCATTTGCAAGTTTTTGAGATTTACAATTATTTAATTTATTCCTTTTTATTTAAAAAAAAAAAACAAACAGTCTTACACACTGTCCCTTTAAATGCTTTACAAATGTGTGACCCTGTAAAAAAGTTTATTTTGCGTGAGGTTTTTTTTTTTTTTTTAACCAACTGTGAGTGGTTCCGGGATGAATCTTCTGCACTGAATGTGGTTTCACCGTATTGTATTAATATTTCATTAGCCCTTCCAAGGGGCAAAGTTCTCTTTTTACATAATTGGTCAAGCCGAAAATCACTCCAATAATAACTACTACAACCACTTTGCAGGAAGTGTCTCTTTTGTATTTAAGGAAAGCTTTGCTACCAGCAATGACTTCTAATTCCGATCAATTTGTTTACTTTGAATCCTTCAACATTTTCCCTACTTTCCCATAGAATAAATTATGACTCTTGGAACGCGGATTCATCACGCAAGAGTCTGAGGATGAGACGATGGGCGTAATCGCAGAGAAGCCAAGTGAAAATCAGCCTGCGGTTGCCACGGCAGCCAACGAGGGCTTGATAGTCAGTTACCTGTCAATTAAGCCGACACCTTTGAGTTGCATGTTTATGAAAGGGTAGATGCCTGTGGCTGCGCTCTGATCACTGCTTTATGGCACTTACAAAATATTAGGAACATCTTTCCATATCACCATGCACAGTTCTACAGCAAATCACAACCTCCTAAAAGAGCACTAAAATAAATCAACACCTCTCTCCAATAAAAACCGAACATTATGATCCTCGTGAACGGAGGATTTATAGCCCCTTTTAATGGCGTAGCTGATCAGAGCTATATGGGTGTCATCTGTTGCCGCCTTTGTTGTGGCTGCAATCATTTGGTTCACTAACGAGCACATATCATTCAAATAAAGGGCATTTGGGGGCAATTATGATCTATGCTTTTAAAAGTGGCGGTGAATGTTGTTCTTTTGTTAAGTCTTTGTTTTGTTATCCAGAACAAAGAGGCTGGCTGACATTTCCAGCCATTTGTGGCTATTAAAAAGACTAATGCGAACAACATTTGTGGAGAAAGAGAAAATGTGGTCTCCTTTAGCTGGTTCCCAAATCCCAAGCACATTGTGCAGACTGTGAGTTATTTTAAAGACACATTTTATGTGCATGTGCGGCAAGGACACACGGGACACATCAGATGAGCAGTTGCACGGAGGTCAAATGCATTTAGATTTCAAATGCATGTATGTCGGCCCGCGCGGGTCCATCCTGAGGTCAATGCTACAACCAATGAACTAATGATCCAGCAAATTCCATCACCCCAGCTCTTCCTCTCCCCGCTCTCCCTCTCTCTCTCTCTCTCTCTCTAATCTGTTGTCGCCCTCGCTCGCTCTTTGATGGCCCGCTGTGCCGCAGAAATGAGAAACAACGGCTCGGCGGCAGCGGTCGGACCCGCTCTGCCTCTCTGATACACGCCACTGATAAACAAGGCAGCTTGTTAAGAACGAAATTAATCTCGCCCTTGCCTGCCTTTTGCCTTTCGCAGTCTTTCCATCTTGTCAGACAGTCCTGTATTTTGTCACAGCTTGGCACTGGCACGCAAGATAAAGCCTCTCTTTTGTGCACAGATAACTGCCAATTTTACAGAATGCGTACAGTAAAATTAACAAGTTTTCAAGAGCCTTTTCACTCTCGTAGATACAATAGTCTAGACCACAACACACTGAATCTAAGTGGTACAACGGGTCCAAATATTTGGACATTCAAAACAGGAACTGTTTACAATGGTTTGCCTTTTGAAGACAAACATGCGACCTTCTTAACACTGACACAAAACTTTTAGGAGGACATTAATTGGGCAAGGAACCATATTTGGTAACCTGAGTCTGAAGGAACAGGTCTTAAGGCAATAGAAGCTTGTGTTTTTCCCAACCAATCGGTGGAGGAAAGTCATTTTTTTAATCATAATTCCTTCCTTTTCCTTTACGGAAGTTGAGATTTGAAACCTCAACCTCGGAGCAGAGAGGAATGTCCTGACTCTTTGTCTGCCACGATGCCTACACTAGAAATTATAAAAATAAATAAATGAATAAAACCCAAGAGAGTTCAATACGGTGCAGGAAATTTTGAAGCATCTGATTATTCAAAAGTGAATGGAGTGAGGGTCCCTCTGATGATGGTTAGGATCTTGGTAATTGCATGACACAAAAGCAAGACCCTCTGATCTAAAGTCAACAGTGTATTGACAAACTTTTCATTAGGTTGCATCTGGTTTGACATTTTTTCAAACAAGAAACTGTAAAATGTCTTAAAGTTGCTGGCACAATTCCAATGTGTAGAGTTGTTTTTTCTTTGCTTTGCTGACTTCTTTTTATTGCCTTTAACTATTTTGTTTTTAACCTAGGTTGTTTCGAGAACTAATTAAATACCGTGTCATTTCAGGTTCAACATTTCAGGTTCTCTAGTATTAATGTGTATAACATGTATTTTTCATTCAACGTTGTTTTTCCCTATCACTCCGCCATAATTGACAAAATGACTGACAGCCAGTGTTTGTGCTCAATCAAAAATGGCATCCCCAGTGATGGAGTACACAATTCTGTTTAGTTTTAACGGCATCCTGGAATTAAAGTTGTGTGTGTGTTTGTAATTAAATTGAGCAACACCATGTTGGCCAAAACCTCAAGACGAGCAAAAAAAAAAAAAAAGATCATTTGAAGCAAACGAATCCTCCGACACAAAAACAAATGTTATAGGTTGGCACAAATACAAATTAAAACATATGAAATACACTTTATTACAAAATACTTGCACTGTATAATTCACGAGAGGTACTTATATAAGCTTATGTATATTTATTTCGCCTGATTTTTTGACCGGATTTTTTTACAAACAGAGAGCACAAGTAAAGTAAGCTGACAAATACTGTGACCTGACAGCAGTAGTGCTCGGCTCAATCAAATTGGCGAGAAACTTTTAGTTTTTCTCTTGAGCATGACAACAAACAAGTTTGATGACGTGAATAAAGCCCCAATAATTCTGATGTCTAAATTGCGGGGTTAATTTTTTAAGGTGTGGTAGCAAGTAAAGTAAGTAAGGAAAACAAGCATTTAAGGTTAATAGCAAATAGTTAATAGTTGCACATAATCATCCGACAAAACAGTCAAAGGCAGTTAGAAAAGTGTCATCTGACAACAATCAAGCATTTTCAAGAGCAAATTTCTGACAACACAAACCAGCAACACATTTACGCCAGGACATAAAATCGAAACATTTTTTTTTACGTGATAAGTAACGTGGAGCTACGCATAATCCAACAAAACAAACATTCTCAATGACTTTAGAAAAAAAAAATCCTCACGCAAATTCTGTTCAATATTTTCAAGAATTCCAAAGCACTCGTGCATGCAGCAGACGAATGCGTGCACTCCCGTGGGCATCCGCGCACTGCCGACCGGTAGTTTCTCTTTCGCATGTGGACAACACTGTTAGCAGTAATGAATGTGAGATACGTATGCAAAAGCGATCCTCGAGTTCATAATAAGCACACCAAGCAAACAATCGGCCGGAAAACCGCTGCTTGAATGCTACCCTATGTTGTCCAGAATTAGGTAAAGAAAAAAGACGTCCAAATGTTCGCTCTTTCCCCGACTAAAGCAAGCGGTTAACTTTCCGAGCTGGTGCAGGGAGCTGCCTGCCTGCGCGCGGATGCACACGCACGTGCCTCCCCGCCCCCTTCCTCCATCAGCCTCCCCCATAAATAAAACTTACTTTTCTCTGGCTTGGCTGTCGGACGGCACGTTGCTACTCTTGCCTTTGGCGTACATGCTTGCAGAGAGCTCCGATTGTCACGCACCTGTCAACCCATCACAACCTCCTTGGGCACAGCCCCGTCACCATGGCGACACGAGGTGCGTCGGCTCCTATTGGATGCCGCCTCACGCAGGACCGCCCACTCACAGAGGCAACAGCGGGTGAGTGACACCACGAAAGCCACGCCCGGTTGACTAAGCCCCGCCCACTGCTCTCCCTGTCTTGCCCGTCTCTCCCCTTTGCTTTCCATTTCTGAGGGTCTGTCTGTCTGTGTCTGTCTGTCATTTCTTCCCTGATTGGAAAGGCTCTCCTGACTCACACACAAACACACACGAGAGCGCGCTTACGCACACACATCCTCCCTCCTCTGTTAGTGCAAAGGGGAATTTGAAACCGTCCAACAACTGGCTTTGGCTTGGGCTGCTCCTTTTTTACAATCACACCCTCCGCCTATGCACATACACGAGTGTGCAAAAAAAAAAAAAAACTCTTTGCACATACAGGCTGCTTCACAGTAGTATTCATTTACATACGTGTTGATGCAAATATGACAAAGATGAATGCTTGAAAACAGTCACACAAAGAAAGCGTGGCAGGTGGAGCAGAGACGAGCAAACAATCACCTGTTGGAGCAACTACCCAGCAGTTTGTGCATTAGTGTTGAACTGACAAGCAGTAACTTCTGAAAGGGTGAAGATGTTGTATCCATGTGACCTACGTACGGCTCTGACACTGACACTTTTTTTTATTCTTTTTCTGATGTTGCGGTATCTTCTTTGTATGAATAAAATGTATTCTCTATGGTTGAGTCTGCTAATGGACTTTAGTCGACAACTGTTCTGTTTCATTTTGGCCAGTGACGCTTATTCATAGTTGTTTTGCTGTGCGATATTTGTGAAATGTCTCTGATTGATTTTCCGTTTTCTATCAGCTTCATAATTACTTGTTTCTCACCCATACACAGCTCACTGGTCTCCTATGGGTGACATTAACTATAGAAATGTGGTCACTGTTTGACTGATGGAGGTATTTGGATATATGGTCAGGTACGATTGACAGACTTACTACAGCTGTCAACAAGGAACCATGCAGAAGAAGAAAGCAACCACCAAATCAGCCAACCAAAATGCAGATCAATAGGAAATAGCCACAGTGAGGGAGGTGGCTTGAAAGAGAAGGTGTCATTCACGGAGGAAAGACAAAAGTGACAGCTGTCCATCCACCCTCAAACAATCAGATGCGATGCGCGAAAATAGTGTCTCTTAGTTCTTGTTTCTGTATTGATCATTTGCCGCAAATCTCCCCTTGTCAGTTCTGCAAATGAGCTTCATTCATTCCATGACAATGCTTCTCCCAAATCTGAAATCATATATCCCGTTCTATATTATTATATATTATAAAACATATCACGATAACAATGTAATTAAATAAAATTTAAAGAAAGAAACCACTTGTGCCTTCGTAGCCACTGCTACTAATGTGCTTTTCTTGGTTACAGACGGGCCATTCAATAGAGATATCCATGCTTGTAAAAATATTCAAGCTTATTAGCCCCTCCATCGTAGAATTACAATAAGTAATCTGCAATATTGAAATACCCACTTTCAACACATCCAAGTCATGAACGATTCCAATACTGAAATAACGCAAGTTATAGCTACACAGAAACAAGTTGCCTGCTGGATTTTTGGAGCTGTCATTCAGCCAATTCTTTTTTTTTTTTCTGCTTTGACTTTAGAACAAATGTTTTTCTAATATATGTGACGGCAATGAACTCAGCTCAAGTCACTTAACAACAAGCAATGGTTTGGCAGAAAGTGAATCATTCCTCCAAAAATGCACTTCAAGCTTTTTATCACCACTTCTTGAAGTTTAGTATCGAACCATACATAAATGAAATGATGTGTTGTGTATTTAAAACAAGTATGTGACTTTAGCTTTGACTGATATACCAAGTTTAGCTAAATATTAGCAAACAATGCACAATCCCAGATGGGTCTATGGAATAACAATGGTCAAACAGGGTGATTCCACCATATCTGCCGCACTCCGCTCCGTTCCATTCCCCATCCGCTACAAGTGACGCACACCTGCGCCCACTGCTTGCGTTCCCGATCCGCCTCGATGCGCCGCGCAGCATCCTAACATTCCTTGGGAAGTCAAACCACGCATGCGCGGGGATCATCAACTCGGTCATTTGTGGAAAGTTTGCTTGGATAACACTTCATTGCATAAGCCTAAAAAGGGCTTCTCGGGTCTCCGAAGGCGACTCTACACGGGCCCCATTCACTGTGAACCCGTGAATGCTAAAACAGCGCATGCTCAAATCTCTTTTTTTTTCTTTCAGTGAGAGTCTAGCACTCTCCCCTCCTCTCTTGCGCGCTCGTCAATCCAATACGCTAACACATTCATTCAAAACAGAAAACAAATGTGAATAAATGAAAACACAATACACACTAAATATGTTCCACATGCTTCATTTATAATGGGTGAGTACATACATACAACGTTCGTTTTACAGTAACTTTGAAGTGAATTAATTGAATCGCAACTTAAACAGTAACATATACTTGTACACACATTAGTGCCAATTAAAAGGAGGAAAGCGTTTGCTCCTTTCGGCTCGATGGCAATGGCACAGACAGCCAGAAGCTTGCACTTGCTTTTGGCTTCATTCATTCAGCAAAAGAGAACAAAATTTTGCTTTTGGAACCGGATGTAGACCACGTTCTTTTTCCTGTTTGTTACTTTCAGAAATGTGGAATGACACGGCGGCGTGCGCGATGGACCAGATTTTTCAAGTCTTGCGTAAAGTTGACGGACCACGGCGGACCGTGGCGGAACGGAGCAGAGCGCGGCCGATGCTGTGGAATTGCTCTCATTCATTAGCATGGGTGCGTCGTGCTAAGGCACGCTGCAACACAACGGAGCGGAGCACGGCAGATGTTGTGGAATCACCCTGGGATGTGGATTTTTTTCAATTAAAGGCAATTCATATATATATATATATATATATATATATATATATATATATATATATATATATATATATATATATATATATATGTATATATATATGTGTGTTGTAATACAATTCAAGGGCTGTACATTTAATTTTTAATCGAAACTATTAATTTTGGTTCAATCCACCTGGATTGCGATTCATTAAGGGTTATTTTGAGAGTATGAAATGAAAAACAGACGGATGGATGGATGGATGAATAGATGATTCATTAATAAAATTAGGAAATATTAACTTCTGCACTGTAAGTGTGGTATTTCCTTCAAAGAGATTTATCAAAGCTTTTCAAAGCTTAAACTATGTATTATACATATTTTCAAAGAAAAAACAAATCCTCACCAACATCAAAACGATCAATACAGATTTGGTTTAATATATATTGAGGCTGACCTATTAGTTTGTGCACTGATGCTCTCACATCTTTTAAATAAAAAAAGAAAAAAAAAACATTTTTAGAGTTAATTACCCTAGTTGTCACTGAGTTAAAAGCCTTTAGCCACAGATATCAGAACACAAATGGTGGCCCAACATACGTAGACAGATATGATAACAATGCTCACGGCAATTTCGTCTTCATTGTCTATGACTAATATTATTTTAGCTTTCTGAGTATCTTATGATTGCAATTGTATGTCTGTATACTTCCCTCAGATGAACAGAGCATATACATAAAAAGGATGAACACATTATTCACTGAATTGAAGCAAAATGTGTGGCAAAAACAGTTTAACGTACTTCTTTTGAAATTGATTTAGTTTATATCATCACTATTGCATTCTGTTATAACCTACAATATTTCGACAAAAAATGTTTTTTGAGAGGCTCAAGCCAATTAATGTTATTGCCATTCATTTCAGAGGAAAAGTAATCTGAGATACAAGTATTTTGATTTACAACGTTAAAGTCATATTCACACGAATGCCTCAGTGAAGTTCCATGTCCACTGATCGTTCAAGATGTATGTTCCTCATAGTCATGTGTCTGGGGATGTTTGCAGCAGGGAATCGGGTTGCTGCCATCCTTCCTGGCAGTCAACAGTGAGGTTGATCCACTCCACAGGTTGTCACAATATAACAAATCCACTGAGAGGAAGGGGCACGAAAAGAACAAGGCGGACAACAGGTGGGGACCATTCAGCACGTGAAGCAAACACCGCGAGCTGTTTCCAAAGGGATGATTCGCGAGCTCTTTGCCAAGAGTGTACGCGTGTCCAGGTGTGTGCGTATGTGCAAAGTAGGGACGCGGCACAGGGACAGCAGTGTTTATGCTTATGCAATGCTCCTGCGGTGTGACCCACTTGGAATGGATGCTGCCTTGTTCTCCTCTGTTATCTCTTAGCCACCCCAACTACACTTTCCCTCATATCTATCACTACCCCCCCCCCCCCCCCCCCCACTCCCACCCAGTGCCAAATTAACCCCTTTCCCTCGGAGACAGTTCTATTTCTGACAATCAGAACTTTTGAGTTTGGGATGAGTCCCTCTGGGTTGATCACCATGACAACCACTCACATGCAACAGCCACGTGTTTGAGAGGATGGGGAGGAAGACAAAGGAGGAGGGGAAGGAAGACTATGGATGATGTGGGCGAAGAGAGGTGAAAATGGAATGGGGATAGTATTCCAAGAGATCACTTTTGATCGGATCATCAAAATGTTAGGTTCCCTCTGCGACCAAGTGAATAACTCTTTTATTTTTATTCCAGTTTTCAAATAGCCGCATGGTTAGATACATAATGAGAATGGCTGAACGAAAAGAACAAGGCGCATTGACGGCAGACATCCAAAAAAATGGACTTTAAATCAGACTGAAAGATCACCTGTTCTGAGATTACCTCAACAAACAACCCGGTAGCCGTTCATCCAGTCAATCAATCAATCAATCAATCAATCAATCAATCAAATTTTATTCGTATAACCCTGAATCGCCAAAGTCTCAAAGGGCTTCACAGGTGAAAAGAGGTCATGTCGAGACATCTTTTTGTTGTAGGTGCACAAAAGCATCCCCTGCTCAAAGTTCCTAGAAGGGGAAGGAAAAACTCAAAAACACCAATTTGGAGAAAATCAAAAACCTTCAGAAGGGACCACAGGTGGGAGGAGCCATTCAGCCGTCATTCAACATCAGTCTGCTTGGAGATTAACTTTCCTTCACCTGCCTATGTGATGAGTTTTTACAAAATAGGCTTACACCTCAAAAACTGACGACTACGGCAATTTGAATGTTGTCCGTTTGAAATCCTGAGTTTTGAGGAAATGTGTTTTGTCACACATTTCAAATGTCTATAGCAACTAGTACCTCAGCAAAAGATACTGACCCCAAACTTTCAGGGTTTGTTGAAAGAAAACTAGAAAAGTAAATTCCAAGAGCAAGCAAATACATCATTTGTGATTTTAAACGTTTTAAAGTGTAAGATGTTCGACCCCTCAACAGAGGAAATTAGCCTCAACTTTGAAGACCACATTCAATTTGCAATTCATCTCCTGAGGCATCATCAGCTAAAATGTAGTTGTTTTATTGTTTGCCACACCTGCGGTGTTTTTTAATTAGGTCATTTTACCATAGTGAGAAATTTGATTTAGTGTCAATTAGTGTTTGATTTTGTGTCAAATAATAGCTTGTTATTTGTCAAATGAAAAGGTTTACTGATAACTTATCAGAGATGTAATCTTACATGCATTTGGCATTGGGGAGGTCACAGCAAAGGTACCAGCCTTCAACCGTCGCCAGCTCACACTGCACCTGACCGCTTTGCCCCTTCGGAAGAGGGACCCGAGTTGCCTTTTCGGGCTGTGCCGTGCAGATGGACCCCGGTGACCCGCGTCTGGTCGAGGGGAGACATGCTCCAAAATTCGCCTTCATCATTGATGGTCTGTGAGCCATGCTTTGACACTTAGTACATATTGTACAGCTTTTAAAAGTCACAGCACTGCATGAATGTGTAAGGGAGTAACTTTTGGAGACTGACTCCTTATCATCTTTTCATCCTCAACATCAATGTGTTCATAAATTATATTAAATTTACTTCCACTTAAAAGAGCATAAAATGGAAATTTGCGGGGATAGCTATAATCCGCCAGGCAAGATTCATTTAAATGAATCATCACATTTGTGACACCCCCTACGTGTTCATGATGCCTGTCAGCGATGTCATATGAAATTGACGTCCTTGAGGAGTGATCAAAACATTTACATTATTACATGGCATTATTTCATTCCGAAAATGTTCCACTTCAGATTTGAATCACTATCCTGTCAATCTTCTCTCGTGGAAGTGTTGTGTACTTGTAAACAGAAGAGCACTTACTGGTGACATAGCTTAAAAGGAGAAATAGTTTAGAACCGGTAAAGGGCCTATGCCGTGGTACCTTATGCTTTCCACAGTTAAATATATGCATATAAATGACGGCCTACTTTCTGCCATGGCCCTTCGCCCGCGTTGTGTTTGGATCACGCACTCACAAGATCGCCAATAACAACACTGGGTTAGAAGGTGGTGCACTAGCAAGCTGTATAGCACAGCCAAAAGGAGATGTGAATGAATGTGAGGGATTATGACCTATGGGAGAGCAGGATACTGGTG